>NC_056739.1:816380431-816410431 GCF_019279795.1 Protopterus annectens
TGTCCACATATCCCCACCAACAGTCCCCATGTGTTCAACAGCAACAGTACATTTAAATAAAACAAAGAGACCCTTTTATTTATTTATTTTTTAAAACCCCGAGTACAGCTAACCGTAGGTGCGCGGGTGTGCCCATCACTTATCTATGGTTAAAGCAGCTGAAAAGTCTGAAGAGGATAACAAGGAATATATATGCAAATGAAGCAGCACAGCAATAGTGTAGTGGTTAGAGCACCCGCCTAACGAATAGGCATTCCCGGTTCGAATCCCACTACAGCACATATCACTTTCCATGTGAAATCTGTATATGAACATATTTTTACATCTTTTTGCCATATAATCTACATAATAACATTTAAATGTGAACTGGAGTACTGCATTAAATGCACATGTGAAGTGTCAGTGTCATAATGAATAAGGCACTAGTTAGCAGGTTTAAGCACAAATAAGCAGTAGTAAGCGTGTTTAAGTGCGTTTGTGTGGGGGTAAGCATTGCAAACAAAGATTAAGCAAAGTAGAAGCTAACTGGGTGCAAGAAACTGTAACCAGAGGTTAGCAGTGCTTACCGTCACACAAACCCACTTACAACAGCTTTAAAGTGCCTTAATCACTCTGTATCCAACAGCCCATGTTCTGCCCAGCAACAAAATAAACTGCCTCTGCAAGGCTCAAACTCAGGACCCTGCACACTATAGTCACAGTAGTTAACCACTAAGCCATTATAGCAAAGAGATATTAATGAGGTATCAGCAAACTAATCCTCACTATAGGAAAATCAAACCAAACATGTGAACTGAATCTGTGTATAGTGTGATGTTGTATAACCTGCCACAGAATATAAATATTTGAACTGGAGTACTGCAGTAAGCATAGATTTGAGATGTTATTGTAATAAAGTGTATAAGTCCCCAGGTCCCCGTACAGTGCATGTACACATGAATCACGGCTACCAGACACATATATAACCTGTAATGAAGAATAAATCATTGCCAAATGGCAAATATAGTGCTAATTAACTATTAAGCAATGCTAACCGCAGCACAGCTCAAGTTCGTAAGTGAAAGCAATGTGTAGGGTGCCAATTCAATCTGCCTAGTGGTATACCTCTTTAAGCAGTGCCAACCTTATGTAAGCAGGTCTGCCCATAGCTTAGCCTTTTCAAAACTGGCCAATCTTGGGAAAGTGCGGGAAAATGGCTATATTTACACCCCACAGGCAAGAATTCTTCTTATAACTGGTTTTAGCTTCCTACTGCAGTCAGAATGTCTGGTGTGGGTGAAGGCACTCCATTTAGAGTGCAGCGCTGGGGCATCCAGGAGTCAAAAATCATTGTATGGCTCCTGGTAAAACACCATGATCAGAAACTACTGCAGGGCCAGTACCAGGGCTCACATTATAAAATGGAGGCCTGGGACAGTCTCGCCCATGACCTCACCAGTGCCACAGGCATGCCCCGGACTGGTGAGCAGGTCAGGCACCACCATGCTGACGTGAAGCGGCGAAGGGGCGAATGTACTGGAACAGTGGATCCAGGAGTCTCGGCAGATGCCCAATGCCCCAGTACTGAGTAAGTACTCATTCTACTAAGTAGTAGATAATTGCCTAGCTTGTGTATACTATGGATAGGTATAGCTAAATATCACTGCATTTCTCTGACAGCTGCAGATGAGCGGGCTGCAAACCAGCAAGCCCATGATGCTAGGCTGCAAAGGCTGTGTCGCGAGGCAGGTTAGTAATCAGTCTGCATGTACTGTCATAACAAATACGTATAAGAGCCTTAGAAAGTGTTGTACCAGTAGAAATAAATGTGTAATAGTCTGTGAATAAACGTATAACCCCTGGAGTGCTTCTGTTTACTCTTCTCTCATATGTTGGCGATCTGCTCCATACTATAAATAGTACTGCTGTATCTTAAGCAGTGTCACCCACATTGTGGTATGCAGATAAAATGGGTATGACGTCCTGCATAACAATGTTGGAAGTGCCAAGAGGTCAGTCATACTGTACAAGTTAGGGAGACTTAGATAGAAAACAGTTGAAAGCTTTACATCAATTCCCTGATAGCACAGTGTACTGTGATGTCAGCTATAATATTTTGTCACACACAGCAGGGGTTTGAATCCTTGGAGTGCTACTAAGTTGTATGCATAATCATACCCCACAACTGTACAGATTTTGATACAATGTTCAGATAGAAAGCTATATGCATAATTACACCCAACAACAGTACAGAATTTGCTAGAATGTTCAGATTTTAAGTTGTATGCATATTCATACCCCACAACTGTTCCAATCTGTCCAACACGGCCAGATAAATAGCCCATATCACCAGCTTGGTACCCTGTTCCCCTGAAAATCCGGTGTGATGATCCAAGAAATTTAGGCAGCTGTCAATGACATATAACTGATAGTCAAACATGTACATAGTCACAGAATGTATATGGAAACAAACCTGTCATTCTAGCACCTTACCCAAAGTGTATGACAGCAATTCTCAACATATGTTGCATTAACACCTGCAGCCTGTTACGCCTGTACGTAAGGCACAGATCAAGTATATAATAATTTATAAACATGCCAGTGTACAATATAAGGCCATTGTGTAGTCTAATAATACATGTAAGGGAAAGACCACTACAGTGACTAAGAATGTTGTGAAAACTACAAGGATATATTAGTTGTTAATTGAACTCTCTCTCTCACCCCTACCATATGTGCATAATAACCCAATGACACTCAACTGGTATGTGTACACTACAAAGTTTTGTTGCGGCATACGTCTTAATGGTTTATAAATATTCACATTTGTTTCTATGCATGTGCCATGTTAAAATACACCCATATTGGTGGCCTGTTCCCATCAATGAAACCTGCATGCTCCTGTAATGGCCACTGTTGTTCCATATATACATGTGTTCTGCTTGCTCTGCAACTTTGTTAAATCTGGTGTGTTGGGTTAATGGGCTATGCATGCTGTTATAACTAATCCTGAATGCTGATGACTGTTACTAACCCATATCGGTCATAAAACTGTGACAACACAGCTTGTATGGGAAGGCTGGTCCCACCTGTCCCACCTCAACTGGCCATGGCACCGGGCACCAGCACATCTGGGGCCCAGCCTGGGACCTCCTCCTAAGTGGGCCCTGCACCATCTTCAGGTGGAACCGCTGCAGGGGATGGGGCTCACCCCCCCTCGGAGCAGGCACAGAGGGGAACCTATCACCCATCAACAGGTCCGGGCCGTGGTGCATAGGGAGCTCGATCTGGAGTAGCAAGAGCGGCTACACCAGCTTGAGGGCCAAGTGGCGCTATTAGAGGGTGAGCCTGCCCCTCCTACACAGCCCACAGCACAGCCACCTTCGGGGCCATGAAGGTGCAGTGGTGACTGCCCATGGGTGGGGACCTCAGTCCCACTGTATCCAGCTGGGGGCTCATGGGCGTGCGACTTTCAAACACTTCTCCCTGTCCAAGGTGTTTACCCCCCACATGTGTCATATACTGGCCCTGTATGCATCTTGTGTGTCTTGTCTGTTAATCT
Source organism: Protopterus annectens (assembly GCF_019279795.1). Classification (NCBI taxonomy): domain Eukaryota; kingdom Metazoa; phylum Chordata; order Ceratodontiformes; family Protopteridae; genus Protopterus; species Protopterus annectens. Next base: position 816,383,973 of record NC_056739.1, read on the forward strand.
ACTCAACCTACCTCCCCAAATATATCTACTACCCCTCCCCAACATCCCACTCTCACCTGAAAAAAAAAAAAAAAAAAAAAAAAAAGAGCAATCTGTTCCCACAAAAAAATCTTGCCCCATACATAGCTGTCTATTTCGCACAAATGTCCACTGGACACCTGTAATCTGGTCTAATTGGCATCACCATGAATATATGTTGTCCTCACCCCTCTCCCAGGGGTTTGAGGGTCCAAATGTACCTGCAAATATAGTGTATATGCACAGCTTTTGCTGCAGAAGAAATGGGCAGCTATGGACCTTTCCTATACCCTTCCTGCATATGCCTAGCTATTTCCCTACTGTCTTTCCCTCTATGTGCCCCATTTTTCACCATTTTCCTAGTAACCCCTTTTTCTTTTCTTTTAAAGGAATTAGCGTGGGGGTAAGCGGCAGTAAGCACTGTTAAGCAGCTGTAAGTGGGTTTGCGCGGGGGTAAGCTATGCCTACACAGGTTGAGAAATCTGAAGCTAAATGACTGTAAGAAAACATAAGCGGAGGTTGGCAGTGCTTACCATCGCGCAAACCCGCTTACAACTGCTTAAAAGTGACTTAATCACTCTGTAGCCAACGTCCCTTGTTCTGCCCAGTAACAAAATAAACTGCCTCTCCAAGGCTCGAACCCAGGACCCTGCACTCCATACTCAAAGTGATTTACCACTAACCTATGGCAGATATACATAACCTGAAGTTTTCACCAACATATCATGCAGCACAATCAGTCAACAGTACAGGAAATGTATTAATATCATACTACACAACCTGTTAATGCAAGAAGTCTGGACAAAGTATGCCACACTGTGGGTACAAATACGGATATATGTCAACTAATGCTCTAATACACTTAAAATGTTGTTAGTTACACAGTTATATGTATTAGAACACATATGTAGAAGGAGATGAAGTCTGAAACACAAAAGTGTTGGCACTAGTTACTGACTTCAATGCTGCATCATCCATGACAATTGCCAAGTGAATGAAGAACAGGCCAAAATATGAGCCAAACGTGCATGGACAGATGGACAGATATATATGTAAATGTAGACAGCTATATGTAGATATATATATATATATATATATATATATATATATATATATTAAAGTATGACTCACAAATAATCATATAACCTCAATTGTATATAGATACATACATATGTGTATATATATATATATATATATATATATATATATATATATATATATATATATACATATATATATATATAGATAGCCACATGAGATATATATACAGGTACATACACATATACACACACAAAAAGTATCAGTAGCCATACATATGTACAAGTAGTGTGGAAGTACTGGGTGCAAAGTATATCCCTCAGCCACAAGCCCTTTAACTGCCACCTGTGAAATTTAGTGTGGCAACCATTCCCACAAATGAGAATACTGACATTAAACATATACCCACCCACAATTCAAAGGACATGACATGACACACAGGTATGCATACAGAGATAACCTTTATTTGTGTACTATACAATAATGTATGCCAGTACTTACACCATATAAGGTTTGAAATATGTAATCAGTGATGAATGCAAGGCCCACACAAAACAGTAGATGCAAGCAATGTGTATATATACTATACTATGCTGTCCAGGCCAAGGCCTTCAATTAGTACAACAGTAGAAACAGGATTTGCCTTCAGGATACGTAACAATCAACAATTACAGATGTGGTTCAGCAGCCTCCAATTACACCCTGTAGTCAAGCCCTAGGGGGAAAAGTAGCACTTGTGTTAATGTCACAATATCTTGTACATAACATTGCTTAACCTAACATCTCACTATCACACTGAATGACCCTCGTCTTAACAGTTATATCCTTGAAAAGGTGTCATAGCCCAGGCTAATGGCATTTAACCCCCCCAATAAAAGGCTGTACTAGGACAAGGAAAACTGTGTACCACACACTTACCTCTGGAATGTACAAGGGCACATATGTGTTCTCCAGCTGATGCCCCCATATATGTTGGTGTGGGAGTCCATGACATGACTGGGATCATAGCAATAATGCTAGCAGTAAATAATGATAGGCCATTTCCTAGCAACCCTTCCTGTATCACAGCAGGACAAAGACTGACATACATGTGGAGGACAGAGGCAGAAACATAGCGCCATATTTGCATTATTGCTGTTACACACCCTGGAAATTGCTGGTGTTACAGGATTCACTGCAGCATACCCTTATGCAGGAATACGGCATTGAAATACAAATGGATGTAGCCATGTACTGATAGCACTCAACAGACAGAATGCCACGGACATATCTGGGACAATACCTGTGTGGTGCACAGACAAAACCTAACAGCCAAACCCCTGGTATCAAATGGATAGGCCCACAGTTTAGAGCTATGCAGACAACATTCCATGAAAAAGTACCATGTACACAGAAACCCTGTAAGAACAGCAAGATACAATGCACACAACACTACTCACACTGTCTGTAGGTCTGGAACCTTACCCAAATGTGGATTTGGCCTGTGTCTGCAAGTTCTGCTGTAAGAGGTATTGCTACCTGCTGTCTGTAACACTGATGTCCACACACAGGAAGGATGTCATCCATACTGGAAAGGAGAAGGGGCAACACCCACAGAAGGCAGCAATTTAAAGTACAGGGTTGCCATGACAGTGGTTATATGAAGTACTACACAGCAGGCTGCATCCATTTAGCAACTGGTGGACACTGACTGGTGCAGAGGCCACCACCTGATCATGTGCAATACCAACAAAAGCATGCTGCAATCTATTCAAACCAGCTCACTCTACTGGAGAGAGAGAGAGAGAACTTCAAGAAAGATCACAAAGCTCAGGGTTGTGTTACAGTGGAAAAACATAACAGGTATGTGAAAGAGATATGCATTTACTTGCATGTAGTATATGGCATGAATAATAGGATGTATAATGTGAAAGGAAGTATATGTGCCATCAGTACTTATTCTTGTAATGATGTTCTGCTCAACAACTGCACTGGACAGTAGTGTCTGTCCCTGTGGGTAGTGGGACATACCTGTCAAATGTGCAGATCAGCAGTGAATGGCAAAGATGTGACCCATGATATCTGTGTTCTGTAAATTACTGTGGCCAACGGCTGGTGGGGGTATCAATACTGCCATGACAGATACAGAGAGACCACCCTACCTGCAGGACAGTCATGTTAAAGTGTAGCATAGCATGCCCAACTACCATAGCAGTATAATATGCTTATCTAAAGTTTGTCACCATATATACCCCTCTAATGTTAGTCTGTATTCACATGTGATACCTGTCTGTGGTGCAGCAAGGCAGAACAGTTCAGCTGTGAAGTAGAGAGAGAGTTACATGAGTGTGGTCCAGATGTTCGTATGCACACCACATACAGACACATATGTGTGATACATATTCACAGCTGTGCATGTCTACAGAACCTCAGACAGTTATACATTTATATAGGTATATAAACAACACATAATGATATCTGCACATATATGCATACATATATATATATATGTATATATATATATATATATATATATACACACACACACACACACACACACATATATATATATATATATATATATATATATATATACACACACACACATATATATATATATATATATATATATATATACACACACATACATACACACAGACAGATATATATATATGTGTGTGTGTGTGTGTGTGTGTGTGTGTGTGTGTGTGTGTGTGTGTGTGTGTGTATACATACATATATATATATATATATATATATATATATATATATATGTATATATATATATATATATATATATATATATATATATTTTTTTTTTTATGTTAATACATGTCCCCTGTCATGATATGTGTGACAGAACATCACACATCAATACACAACATACCTACACTCCAGTACATGGCTGCAAGATGGAGTGTGGGGTGTGGTGTGTAACCCATGTTGGGAACACATCGCAATTGTTTGAGAAGGTGGGATATAATGTTGGTGAAGGGTATTAGGCACATATTGGTATGTAGGTCTGGTTGGGTGACAAACAAGACAGCATACAGGGCTGGTATATGACACATGCGGTGGTTAAACACTGTGGGCAGGTAGTTACATTTGGAATGTGGAGGCCATTAAGCCCCACATGGGAACAAAGGGAACATGGTGCCCACCCATGGACAGTCACGACAGCATCTACATGGACATAAAGGTGCCTGGGCTGTGGGCGGAGCAGGAGGAACATGCATGTCGAACCTTGTGTATGTGTACTGCATGCCTCCAGGTGATGTAGCACATACCCCATGTCTCTGTGGAGCTCCCTATGCACAAGACCCTTGACCTAACTGGGTGACAGACGTATGTCTGTGTGTGCTCCATGGGGGGGAGGTGCACACCATCCCCTGAGGTGGTTCCACATGAAGGTAGTGACGGAACAGTAAATAATGAGGTTCCATGGTGGGTCACGGATGTGATGTGGATTGGTAACATGTGCACATTAGGTGGGAGTGGTGTTCCTGCTGGCAAATAACCCCTACACATACTGGTGTGTAACTGTCATGGAACATATGTGGGTTGTAATAGTCCACACAATCCCAGAGCATGTCCAACAGCATACATAGATAACCCCAATATTACAGAATGGCAGATGTGTAGCAATCACACAGCAGGCATACCACATGCATATGTGGAAACATAATGGCAGTGACAATGGCGTGCAGGTGAAATACTCTGTAACAGCCCAGCAACTCTAGTGTCCCCACAGGGAGCTTGTCTATAAACACATAGCAGAAAATGTTGTACAATACAATATATGACCCAATGGTACATACACCAGAGACATACCACTAGCGTTGTGTGAACATTAAGTTGGAGCTGATATGGTGGCAGGAGACTGATATGTGTATTGTATTATGGTAAACTTGCCATATTAGTTGCGCAGACATATTTCCATCATTATATCTTTCAGGGAGTATGGCGCACCCGAGGAATGCCACCTACAGTGCCGCTGAGGATGAAATTATAATCACCAGCATCATCCAGAACTACCAGCTGTTGTTCTCACGGACAAGCCAGGACCAGCAGGAGCGAACAGCCATGTGGAATAATGTGGTCCGCAGGGTGAATGAGTTGGGGATCCACAGCCATACATATGAGCAGGTCCGCCACCACTGTAGTGACCTGCTCTGCCATGTACGTCGCCATGATGCTGCCGTGCGGGGTGACCACCTTGTAACAGGGGGGGGGTGCATAGCATCCATCTCCCCCTCACCAGAGTGGAGGAGCTGCTCATGAACCTGGTAGCACCTGCCCGCCCATAAGAGCTACAGACTTATACAGTCATGGAGGTGGGTGGTACACACACACCAGAAATGTAGCATGTAGGTAAGGTTCCAGGGCATATCAGTAGACTACTGTAGTATAAGCAGTAATGCATAATCTGTAGTACTGTGGACTTCAGCTGTTGTTGTACTGTAAATATTGCAGCCACCCTGTAGCAATGCCACAGCTGTGGCCACTGACATCAACTCTATCTCATCTCAATGTAGGTACCTCTGGGATACCAGCAAAGCAGCGGCTGGATGCCGATGAGTGTGGTTCAAGATTATGCTTGGCAATTCACTGAGCATGTCATAGCTAAGGTGTAGGCCATGTACACATCTAACACACCTACCCATAACACATGCTGTACATGTGCATTGACAGAGCTCACACCTCACTAATGGGATTACCAGCCTCAAACACATGCAATACACAGTCCTTCTCATACAACCATGGCTACACTCTAGTGCACACTGCCCAGGCACAGCTGACATCTGCCCAACATACACAGCTATGTCATACACAGAGCAGTTGAACATGCTACACAAAGACATCCCACTCCCTCTGCAAACACACGCTCCAGGGTCTTAAACCTCATCAACACATTACACAGAACATACTGGAGGGATAGGGCCCTGTCCTCAGGAATTCCCACACTCTGGAACGGACTACCCATACATGTAAGACAATGCTACTCATTGGCCCTCTTTACAAAAACACTTGACAACTGGATGGGAAATGGGGAATTCACCCTGGGTAGTATGTCTGTGCCACAGCCTGACAGGGGCACAGGGGAATAACATTAGTGGGTGGTGCATGGCTGGGAACCCCTGTGGCTAGGCTTATGTAGGCCCCAGGACCAATAGACCAGTACTCTCCTATGAACCTATGTGTACCACAGGCAACATCAGCCAGGGCTCAATAATGGTCTCTACACTACATAGGTACAGTACATTGTGTCTGAGGTTGGTCTAATGGTAGTCTATCACGCATACATGCACCACTGATGATGACATCTGTGAATACACATCAAGCATTTAGTAAACACGTGTCCACATGTAATCCAGAAACACACAGAGGCTGTGAGCAGCAGCAGAAACACAACTTGACACACAGATACACATCCTGCAATGGTGTATACACCTGTGAGTTATGGTGCACAGTACATGCTAGGATGCTGAACAAATGCACAGTACTGCTGTGGACATGGGTGCAGTGATTCCAGGGGGAGGGCCATCACCTACTAACAGAAGCCATGCATCACAGCCATGTATAATGTTGGTAACGGGGCTTGACTACTGTTGCAGTGCATGCTGTTAAGCGCCACATGTCCTGCATGCTGACGTGTGTGATACTGTACTGCACCATCTCCTGCCATTGTGTGTTATGGGGGTGTGGGAGCTGTCTGTGGGTGCAGTGCGGTGGAGTGTATGGGTTGCCGTGTATGTCTGTTTGTGTGATCATGTCTGCACACACACGTATGTGTGTGTGTGTGTGTGTGTGTGTGTGTGTGTGTGTGTGTGTGTGTGTGTATGTATATACTGTTTAGCGGTGATGTACAGGTTTTGCAGTCTGTTCCCTGTTTTCTCCTTACAGGTGGTGAGGTGGGGCCGGGTCCCCCCCCCTTGCAGGGAATCTGATGTCACTGATGCAGACAGTGACCATGAGGATAGGTGTGCTGAGGCACAGGAAGGGTAGTCAGGGAATGCCGCTGGGCCACCAATTGACATCCCACATGTATCCACGCACACAGTCACACTGCCTCTACATACCTCATCACTGTTGGCCTTAGCTGAGGGACAGTCTATGGTTGGCATTGGCCAGGAAAGTGTGGTATCTATGCCATGTGTGTCATGACACAGCAGCCATAGCCAGATGTCTGGCGGGGTATCATATAGGCAGATGATCAGGGGTGCTCATCGGAGCACCACTAGTCATCATGCCCCTGGCAGATGTGCCATATCTATATCAACCCCAAGCATGTTCCAGGCTGTCATGGAGGCACAGGCACGAATGGAATGGTACACCAGGCAGGGTCTAAGGGCATAGAGGGCTCATCACACCTCTGTAAATGACAACATCCGTGACCTAGCAGGTGCCATCCATAATTACACAGAGGTCATGGATAGACGGTACGGTGAGACATTGGATCTCATCCACAATGTCATGTTCATGCGCCAGGACAGGGCGGGACGGTTGCGACAGCCACATGGACGTATGCCAGCAACACCAGCAGCTGGAGGTCACCGTGGACGTCCCACGAATCACAGCCGCTCCCACAGTGGCAGTACCAGCCCCAACACTGTGGGGGGTGATGTCCACAGACAGTCAAAGCAGACCACATGCACGTGGCCCTGGCCAGTCCCAGGAGGGACCTGGATCCAGTGGACATCTTTCAACCTCGGGGGACAGTACTCTATCTGGCTTTGTACCCGATACTGCCTGTAGTACCCCTGCCAGGCAAAGGTCCCATGTCAGTGACCGGAGATGGTGAACTGCAAACCCTGCCAGGTACAGTCTGCAGCTGTCTCACAATTTCATGTATAGGGCAGCCACATGGAGGAACTGTGTGCATGCAGACACAAACACAAACAACAAACCTAGGGGAACCACATACCTGCACACATGACATCACCAGTGGCCCATAACAGTGCTCAGCCCCCCCCCCCCCACACACACACACACACACACACACACACACACACACATTGTCAATTGTATGGCTCAGCCTAGACACACCCTGTACATATACCTGTGCCACTCCCTGACATCGGTAACATCGATGCAGGGAGAGGCTAACATGGTGCTGATGCACAAGGTGACTGTACAACAGTGTAGCAATGGAATGACGTGTAGCATGTTGTCAGCAATAAAGTGAAATGCTAATATCTTGGAAGGTGTAGCTGTGCAGCCATGATGCATCATAGCTGTAATTAACAATGCTGTAATGTTGTCACCATTATCTATTCTGATTGTGTTGTGTCTGTCCATGTGCCACATGGCTGATGGGTGTAGTGGTGTCAGCAGGCCTTCTACAGTGGACACCAGTAAGTGTAGTGGGTGGTACACATGCCATAGCCGGATACAACACACAGAGCCTTTGGTTTGGATGCAGTACAGGTACAAGACTGTACACATGGAGGTATGTCCCCATGAAGGTAACACATCTGTTGCACATGTAATCCCACCAAGACAGGATAGGCACAACCACACAGTGCTATATATGCAGTCTGCTATGTGGATGACATTGAACATGCTAACTCTACTGTGATCCTCACCTCAGTAACATGTGTGTGCCAATTTCGGTGGCACAGCCCTACCCTTATGGGAGTGCAAGATGCTCAACTACTGTGAATGGTGTAAACAACTAACAACCTGATTACATACACTGTACAGTATTACAGACAGCTATGTGGGGGGATAGACGCAACAGTAACTGCAATAATGGAAGATGTGTCCACAACAGCCACACCCAGTGAGTTATAGCAACCCCAGTAGTGCTGCACACCTCTACATTGTGGAGGAGGGCATTAACACATCTATGACCTGTGAAGGACTGTATGTCCATGGGATGGCACCTGTGGAATGTTGGCAATTGCCAAGCAGTCCTGGTGGAAACATATTCTGTAAACGGAAGTAGATCCCTTAACAACTACACACATTCCTACATGTGGGATGGTGTACAAAACCCTGCTATGATCTACGTAAGCACTGTGCACCACCTAACCCTCATCTACACCTGTCATGATTGGGTAAAGGAGGTATACCAGGTTCAGGTTGTATTCTCTGCCTATGACAAGTCCAACATTGGCGTGGTCTTTTGTGTTAAGATTACTAGTGACATACCGGTTCAGGTTGTATTCTCTGCCTTTGACAAGTCCAACATTGGCGTGGTCTTGTGTGTTAAGATTACTAGTGACATTGGCCATGGGTTCATTGTTATGTTCCATGTCCCTGCTGACCACGGTCATCAGGCTACTGGGTACTAGTTCCCAGCTGACATGGTGGATTTGTGGCCGTCCTTGCCAACATTGATGAATCCATTGCCAGGTGTAGGCCTATTGGATCGTATGAGGGATCCCAGCTACTTACTGCACCTGCCCAGGGGGGTCCCCTAAGCATGACATGTCACTTGACTGTATTGCATGATATGTCAGTAATGTCAGCCTGACATCCTACAGGTGGGATGGAGTACTGGCAACATGTACTGCCCTTGTTGTGTAAGGTCCTGGTTATGGGATCTGCTAAGGCTGGTAGTGTATTGCAGGCTAGACGCGTTTGGGGCGGGAATACCTATCCGTGCCTGATGTATGTTGTTTGGGTCTCTCAAACCCATCAATGGTGCATGTGGACATATATGTTGTGGTTACATTCCCAGTTTCATCTACAGATGTATGTCCATATATACCTATATAGATATATATGTGTTCACCTTTGAAAGGGAGACAATCATTTCTTCGAACGACCCTTCCTGCAAACCGAAAGTACAAATCCATCATTTCTTACTGTACCACAGTTCAAAACACAGCAGTTCTAAAGGCACCTTCGCTGACTCTCGAACGCCAAGTTGGAATACATATCGTAATACAGGGGGGCATGCTCTCCTGCACCCCCCATCTGGGGGGCTGGGCCCCCCACAACCCCCCCCCCACTGGGATATACTAACTCCGAGTTCGCACTACAGTGGGGATAGGCAAATATTCCCCATCCCCACTATAGTGCCATCCGTACCCAAAATGCCAAATCTGCAATGAGCGAATACACAGTGACATTCGCTCATTGCACATTCGATGCATTTATTGCAAGATTGAGCAATGTTGAGAACATACTTTTGGCCTTCCAGCTTTCAAACACATGGATTTCTCCCTTTAAAAGGTGAGCCATATATATGCTGACATATATGCATTCCTAGTGCTGTATATATGTGGCAATATGGATGTATACATATATATCTATAGATGTATGAATATTTATGTATATATGTATTTATTGGCTTATATAAACATATATATATATATATACATATATATATATATATATATATATATATATATACAAATATAAATATATGTATATATTTCTATAGCTATATCTACTTATATAGATATGTTATATCCATTTAAAGTTGACTATATATATATATATATATATATATATATATATATATATATATATATACATACATATATATATATATATATATATATATACATACATATATATATATATATATATATATATATATACACACATACATACATACATACACACACACACACACACACACACACACACACACACACACACACACACACACACACACACACACACACAAAAAAATACATCTACATGGCGGAATACATTCCCTGTAGTGTTGTATACCTGGGCTGGATGATATGCATGTGAAAACATCATGATTATGCATATCTGCCATGGCTTAGTGGTAAATCACTTTGTGTATATTGTGCAGGGTCCTGGTTTCGAGCCTTGCAAGAGCTGTTTATTTTGTTGCTGGGCAGAACACACCCCCTTGGATACAGAGTGATTAAGGCACTTTAAAGCAGTTGTAAGCGGGTTTGTGCAATGGTAAGCAATGCTAACCTCCAGTTACGTTTTCATACACTCGGTTAGCTTCTAAATTGCTTAACCTGTGTAGGCAGTGCTTAGCTCCGCACAAACCTGCTTACAACTGCTTTAAAGGGCCTTAATCACTCTGTATCCAACGGGCTGTGTTCTGCCCAGCAACAAAATAAACAGCTCTTGCAAGGCTCAAACCAAGGACCCTGCACACACTAGACAAAGTGATGTACCACTAAGCCATGACAGATACACAGATATTCAATGTTTCAGAAACATATCAGCCAGTCCTGTCATGCAACTGTACAGAGAATGTATACCAACATCTAGATGTCTGTGTGTGTAACTATATTACAACCTTAACAGATACAACATATATATATATATATATATATATCTTCTTCTTCTTTCGGCTGCTCCCGTTAGGGGTTGCCACAGCAGATCAACTATTTCCATTTCCTCCTGTCCTCTGCATCTTGCTCTGTCACACCAACCACCTGCATATCCTCTCGCACCACATCCATAAACCTTATCTTAGGCCTTCCTCTTTTCCTGTTACCTGGCAGCTTCATCCTTAGCATCTTTTTCCCAATATACTCTGCATCCCTCCTCAGCACATGTCCAAACCAACATAATCTTGCCTCTCTGGCTTTGTCTCCAAACCTTCCAACCTGGGCTGACCCTCTAATATACTTATTCCTAATCCTGTCCATCCTCGTCACACCCAGTGCAAATCTTAACATCTTCAACTCTGCCACGTCAAGCTCTGACTCCTGCCTTTTTGTCATTGCCACTGTCTCCAACCCGTATAACATAGCTGGTCTCACTACCCTCTTGTAGACCTTCCCTTTCACTCATACTGGTACTCGTCTGTCACAAATTACTCCTGACACTCTTCTCCACCCACTCCATTCTGCCTGTACTCTCTTCTTCACCTCTCTTCCACACTCACCATTACTCTGAACTGCTGATCCCAAGTACTTAAACTCATTCACTTTCACCACCTCTACTCCCTGCATCCTCACCATTCCTCTATCCTTCCTCTCATTCACACACATATATTCTGTCTTATATATAAATATATATCTTGTTTTACTAACTCTATATACATATATATCACTATCTATGCACACATAGTTATATATCTGTTAGCAGATATATATATCTACATAGGTATATATGGCCATACATCTGTAGATAGCAATTGCAGATTAACAAATACACATGTCCACATGCACCGTTAATGGGGTTGAGAGGCCCCACACACTATACGTCTTGTACGAATAGGCATCCCCCCACAGCCAGACAGATGTGCCCTGCAATACACTACCAAGTACAGTCTGCCTCCCATAGTACATATATGTGGAAGCCATCAACCTCCCCACGATACAGATACACGGACAGATACGCAGATACAGACACAGATACAGATATATATATATATATATATATATACATACATACACACACACACACACACAACTACACATACACACGCAGATATATGTACAGTAAGACACAGATGTAGAAGGTGCACACAATATGGAAGAGCCACTATGCCTACAGTTAACACCTGAACAACTGGACATTGTATAGGTGACACATACTAATGTCAATCATTGCCTGCAACATATACCCATAGTAAGATTATAGGAAAGATACCACACACAGGTTTGCAGAAATGGGAATTCTTTACTTATGTACTATAACAGTTCTATATGCCATGTCATATAGTTGTTCAGATATTGAAAACCATATAAGCAGAGTACTGCAACTGTGAAACAGTTACACTAATACAGTAGTCTGGAAAGGTTCTCAACTGTTGCTGTCCAGGCCAAGTCCTTCAGAATGTACAACAGTGCAGACAGACTGGGCCACAGGGTACCACACAATCAACAGTATGTACTACAGGTGTGTAGTTCAGCAGCATCTACACTCTGTACAAACTCAGTAGGAGGTAAAGATGTTTTGTGATCAAATGGGTTGTAACCGGTACATAACAAGGCATAACGCACATAACAGACTCTGCAGTGCATAAGGACGCACACATGTGTTGTGTAGATGATGCCCACACATATATGGCCCCAGCCCTACTGTATATGTGGGGGATACAACAGTGGGCTAATGGCAGCAATGGCAGTGTGATATACTCACAGCCCACTACAGAACCCCCAACAGCATGACATATGTGCAAAGCTTGGTATGTAGATGGAGGACAGAGGCTGGAACACAGGCACATATGTGGAACACTGTTGCCATACACTAAGCAAGATGCTGGTGCTACAGGATAGTCTGCAACATACTCTTAGTCAGGGAATTGAGGTTGGAAATACAAATGGATGTAGGCATGTACTGACAGCACGCAACACACACACACACTGCCAGTGTAATATCTGACACAGGACCTGTGTGGTGGACGGACAACACAGGATAGGCATACCTCTGTCCAGCAAGAGGATAGGCCCACAGTAGTGAGCTATACAGACAGATTGCATTCCAAGGTACACTAGCATGTAGACACACACACACACACACACACACACACACACACACCCTGTAACACCAGTACTATGCAAAGCATAACACAACTCTACTCACAGTCTGTCTGTAGTTCCTGATCCTCCTACAAATATGTGGCAGCTCTGAGTGTGCAGTTTCTCCTGTAAAAGGTAATGCTACCTTCTGTCTGCATCACTGATGCCCACACACAGGAAGGATGTCCATCACACAGGAAGTGTAAAGGGACCACGCCCACATGCTGTAGGGATTTATAGTGGGTGGTTGCCATGACAGTGGTAACTGAATGTAGTACACGTGTAATTTTATATATATATATATATATATATATATATATATATATATATATATATACATACATACACACACACACACACATATATATATATATATATATATATATATATATATATGGGAGCGCTACAGAATCCTGAAAGCTCGAAATCCTGAAGCCCAAAATCCTAAGACCAAAATCCTGAAAATTCAAAATCCCGAAAACCCAAAATCCTGAAACTCAAAATCCTGAAAACACAAATAATGCTAATATGTCACTATAAAGACACTAATATCTACCAACTGACCCTGACCCTAACCCTAACCCTAAGGTCCATCACTATCACACACTCACCTGACCCAGCCTAACCCTAACTCACTTAAACCCCCAACCCCAATATTTGTCACTATTGCATACATGCCTAACCTGCGCCCTAACCTAACTCACTTAAACTGCCCTAACCCTAACATAAAACCAAGACACTTACCTGAACCCAACGCATGACCTAACACCACAGGGCTAACAATAGCAAAGGCACAATGACGTCAGTATGTCCATTTTGTGTTTTCAGGATTTTGAGTTTCAGGATTTTGGATTTTCGGGATTTTGAATTTTCAGGATTTTGGGCTTCAGGATTTTGAGCTTTCAGGATTCTGTAGCGCTCCCATATATATATATATATATATATATATATATATATATATATATATATATATGGCTATCTGGATAAGTATACATACATACATTTCCACCATATGTCCTGGACATGGAGTGTAGCCATATACCAGCCCCTACAGTCTCAAAGTCATAGTGCAAGGGGATGACAGGTATGTATAGTAGGTATATTACTAGACTGTTGCTACTCTCATTGGGATTGTCTTCACAGACATGGTGTGTGTGGATGCCGACATCTGCTTAGAACATGTGTGCCATTGGCTACTGACAGACATCCTAAGGAAATCATTGTAAAGTACCACCACTAGCATGTAATGCCCCTGTGGAGTGCAGCAGAGATATTGGCCACTATATGTGGAACTTCAGACACACCGTGTACAGTCCAGAGGTAAACACATAATCCCTTAGTGTACCACATGTGTACCAGGCCTGACAATATGGATGTAGATAGCCATGTAGATGGGTATAACACATAATTAGAAGTTATGTACTCACCATAACGTTCCATCTGAGTAGGTGACTTCATTCGGATGCAACCTGTGGGTATCGGATCCGACCTCGGATCCGAGCCGGCAATTCAAAAGCTTAGGCTCCGAGCTCCTAGCTCCTCCCTCTTACCCATAATCCCCTGCCAAGCCCTGACTGACCTCAGATTGAGTTTGCCTCAAAATACTGACAACAGTACACTAAAACAGCATAAATACTCGCTCTAAAAAGGTCAGGGGGATGGAGGGGATGAGCATCGAATGAAGTCACCTACTCAGATGGAACGTTATGGTGAGTACATAACTTCTAAATCTGAAGTAGGCAGACTTCATTCGTCTGTAACCTGTGGGACAGAGTCCCTAGCTACCTGAATCTTGGGCGTCATGGAAGGATGTTCGAGCACCGCTGAGCCAAAGGATGCTCTTCCTCTAGAAACAACATCCACCTTGTAATGAGAAATAAAAGTATGAGGCGAGGCCCAAGTAGCTGCCGCGCAGATATCATCCAATGATACACGGGACTTAAAGGCGGCTGACGTGGAAATTGCCCTAGTAGAATGAGCCGTAACCCTCTGAGGAGCAGGTCTGCCTGAAGTGTCATATGCCTGCAGAATACAATTAGCAATCCATTTAGATAGAGTGACTTTAGATACTGCTTTACCCAGAGCAAATTTAGCAAAGGAGACGAACAGCTGATCTGATTTCCTGTGGCCAGCTGTTCTGTTAATATAAAAACGTAATTGTCTATGAACATCCAAGGAATGCAATTTGTATTCTCCTTTGTTTGAGTACTTGGGGAAAAAACACCGGTAAATTGATTGACTGGTTAATACTGGATTCAGAAGAGACCTTCGGAAGAAAGGATGGATTGGTCCTGAGGCATACCCTATCAGGGAAGAAAGAAAGGTAAGGCGGTTTGACACACAGAGCCTGAAGCTCAGACACTCTTCTGGCTGAAGTGATAGCTACCAGGAAAGCAGTCTTCCAGGAAAGGTACTTTAAATCAGAAGAAGCTGCAGGCTCGAAGGGAGGAGCAGTAAGGGCCTGCAGGACTAAAGACAAGTCCCAAGGCGGTACAACCTCCTTGACTGGAGGCCTTAACAAAAAAACTCCTTTGAGAAAAGTTTTGCATAATTTCGCCGTCATAAGGGGAGCTGTGTCATGACCAATGTGATAATGCGAGATAGCTGCCAATTGTACCTTAATCGTGGAAGAACTAGCCCTTGATGAAAGAGGTCTGTTAGAAAATCCAGCACCGCTGACATAGGTGCCGAGAAAGGATCTAAAGTTCTCTGCCCTGCCCATATAGAGAATCTCTTCCATTTACTCCGATAAACCTGCCTGGTGGAAGGTTTATGAGCAGCCACTAAAATGGCCTTGACCGGTGATGAGATACCGGGAGTCCTAATTAAGGTTGGAACTGGAGCAGCCAAGCTGTCAACTTCAGGGTCCGGAGATTGGGAACTGACATTCCCAGAGGGTGAGATATGAGATCCCAAATTGGATCCACAATCCATGGTGGATTGATTTTGTGAGACCATACGAAGGGAACCAAGGTTGTCGAGGCCAGAATGGGGCAATGAGAATCATTCTGCTCCCCAAACTGTTGACTTTCTGCAGAAGCCTCTGCATCAGAGGAAGTGGAGGGTAGGCATAAAGGAGACCGGGAGGCCAAGCATGCACCAGAGCATCCTCGGGAACTCCTGGTGGGGAAGCAGAGCGAAGAAATTGTCGCATTTGGCGTTTGAGGGAGGCAAAAGATCGCAACAGGGTTGCCCCCAAACGGCAAAAATCTTCTTCGCTACTTGAGGATTGAGAGACCACTCGTGTGGAGAAAGGATAGTGCGACTGAGCTTGTCCGCAAGGATGTTGGACTTTCCGGAATGTGCGTTGCTACCAGAAAGCGTTTGGTGGAAATTGCCCATTCCCAGACTCTCATGGCCTCTCGACAAAGGGGTAAGACCTGGTTCCTCCTGCTTGTTGATATACCAGACTACCGACATGTTGTCTGTCTGAATCGCAATAGTCCCTGAAGGAAGAACGTGGTGAAGTGCTTGCAACGCTAGGAGCACCGCCCTCATTTCCAGGACATTTATATGCAATGACGTCTCTGTGGGATTCCACGTGCCTTGGACAATCTTTCCGCAGAATGCCCCCACCCGAGGCAAGAAGCGTCCGTGGTCACTGTGGCTCGGGAAATGCAGCGCAAAAGGTCTCCCTGCCAGGGGCTCGGAGAAAGAAGCCACCAAAGAAGGGAGTCCCTGCACGCTCTGCTGATCGCAATCGGGCGTTTAGAAGAACAAAGAGGGGACCACTGAACTTGAAGGGTCCATTGAAGAACCCGCATGCGTAAACGGGCATGAATGAGAAGCGGAATAGCTGCCGCCATAGAACCTAGGGCCCTCAGGACCGAAGCTGCAGTTGGAGATGGTTGCAGGATCACTGTCACATGACACTTCAGGCTGGTAATACGGTCTGGGGTGAGGAAGGCTCGCATTGATCTGGTGTCTAGTCTTCCTCCTATGAAATCTATAACTTGTGTGGGGTTTAGAAAAGATTTCTCCCAGTTTATCGTGATGCCCAGCCTTGGTGCTAGTTGAAGAAAGTAATCCCTGGCTGAGCACAGAAGATGCCTTGATGATGCCGTCAGGAGCCAGTCGTCCAGGTACGGAAAGACCTGTAATCCCTGGAGCCTCAGGTGGGCCGCTACCACCGCTAGCACCTTGGTGAACACCCTGGGGCTGAGGTGAGACCAAGGGGAGGACCCTGAACTGGTAATGACTGGCTCCCAGCCGGAAGCGAAGAAACCTCCTGGATCGTCTGTCCATCCGAATGTGGTAGTACGCATCCTTGAGGTCTATGGAGCACATCCAGTCGTTCTCCCTCAAGAGGGGGAGTATAGATTGCAGGGTGACCATCTGGAACTTTTGCTTGGTTACTGACAGGTTCAACTGGGAAAGGTCTAAGATTGGTCTTAAGTCCCCGTCTTCTTTGGCACCAAAAAGAACCTGGAGTAAAACCCTAATCCGGTTTGATCTGGGGGGACGCGCTGGATGGCTCTTTTTTCTAGCAGCTGCTTGATTTCGATAGCTGCCGCCTCCCTTTGGTCGGGTGGAACATCTGGGAGGCTGCGAGATTTGGGAACCTTGAATAGGGAATAGAATATCCTCTGGATATAACTCAAGCACACAACTGTCTGTTGTTATGGACTCCCAAGAAGTCAGGTGCATCGAAACCGCCCCGACTGCCTCCAGAGACGGACAGCCGGGCAACCCTTCAGGGCTGCTGCGTGGGTCTCTCAGAGAAAGGTTCTCTGGACCCAAAGTTGCCAGGAGCCCCCTGCCTCTAGCACGACCTCCCGTCCTCCTCTGCCACGGAAGGACTGGTTATCCGAGCAGGTTGGGACTGCTGCGACTTCGGAACCACATCTTCTTCTGTCCCTTTTGGTTCTTAGAGAAGGACCTCTGGGGAGCTGAGAAGCGGACTCCGGCAGACAGCGTCTTCCCGTCCTTTTGCTCTGGACTAATGTCTCGCGAACAGTCTTGCCAAACAAGGCAGAACCATCGAAGGGGCATTCAAGGTCGCCTTGAAGGGCTCTGCAAAATCACAATGGCGGAGCCAGGCCTGCTTCATGACTAGGCCTGCTCGCTGGCTCTAGCGGCCCTCAGTAGCAAGAGACAGTAGCCGCATAAGTATTGGAAACTGATCTGAGAGTGGCCATTCGGTGGAGTAAACCTGTTTATCCTCACTCGAGATGGACTCGGGGGAGATGCAGCGTATTCTTTAATCAGATCCCGCTGCATCCTAATGACATGTGCCATGTAGTTCAGCTCTCAAGGAGAAGGTTGCTGAACTAAAAACTCGCTTCCCAATGCGATCCATCGAACAGGACTCCTTGCCCGGAGGATGCGGAGGACTCTCCTGGGCCAATTCCCTCTTCGTAGCTGCAGCCATCATCATGGCATCTACTGGGGACCCTTACTCCAGTGGGTGCGGTCTGATGGAGGGAAAGAATGCGGTCCGGCGCTTAGGGATAGGCTCAATGGTGTCCGGATCCTTCCACCCTGATGGAAATAAGATCCACCAGGGGTCAGCAGGAGGACACCCAAGAGGTAGAAGGGCCCCTCGAATGCCTCCAAGAACACAGACTCGTCCGAAGAAGCCTTGGGGCAGACCACCCCCTGATCCTTAACATCTCCATGATGTCTCCAAATGAGACGTCCTCAGGGGTGACCTAGGGAGCCTTCCCTTCATCCAAATCTGTGTCTTCAGTGACGGACTCAGGGGAGTCCATGTGCCTCCTCTTGCACTTACGCCCGAGGTACTTCATCGGGGCTGTCCGAGGAGTACTCTTCAGCCGTTGGATGTTCCAAGGGAACCACTTGGGACATCGAGGCGGGCTGTCCCTGGGACCGGCTGGTGGGGGCCTGGCCCAACTGCAATGGAGTGCGGATGGAGCCGTGGCAGGGACCGGGGTCCAGATGTCCTCGACAGTGCCCTTTCCACTACGCCGAAAGCCGAGGGGAGCCAGCTTCTCTAAGCCCGAGCCGACCCCACTGGATCCGACGACGGATCGGAGTCGGAGAAAACCGTCGGATCCGAGAGACCGGTGTGCTCCGACCTGGACGGAGCCGACACCAGCTCCTCGGATCCGAGGCTCGGCCCTCGGCTCGAGAGGTCGGGTCCGGCACCAAGCACTCAAGGGATGGGACGGATCCGAGGTGCGCCGACCCATCGGATCCGACCCACCCCGGATCCAAATCTGCACGGCGCCGACAGCTCCGAACCCGTGGTATGGGTCGGAGAAGGAGCCAAGGGGCGAAAAAGGGGTCGAAGCCCTCCCGGATGGGGGCTAGGAGCACTCCCATTTGCATTTGGGCCTGGATGAATTTCCTCATCATCCGTCCATATCAGCTTCGCTCATAGAAAAGGTTGATCTAGAGGAGGCCACCGCGGACCTAGAGAGCCTGGGACCTCCTGGAAGGGCTAGCCTCCTCCTCCTCGGGTCCAGGAGAGAACCGAGGGAGTGGAGAGGAGGAGGAAAGCTAGAAGGCACAGGGAGGCCGCTTAGATGGAGGAGCCGAACTAGAAGTTCGGCCTCCTCTTGTGGTGCTTCTCCCTGTGCCTCTCCTTCTGTCTTTCCTTAGAGGAATCCTTCCCTCCGCAACTTAGAGGGAGGTTGAGTCCCAGCCGGAGGGAGAACTCACAGCAACAGGTTGCTGAGTGGAAGGGCAGAGGCCAAAGCGGTATCTGGAGGTAAAGACCCGCCAGCACCAACCGACCTCCGCTCCCTCAAAGCGGGGTTGAACCCTGCACAAATGGTACAACCAGATGACAGGTGTTCAACCCCAAGATTCTTGATCGAGTGTGGCCATCTGCGGGGACAGCTTATGGCCACACTCGGTACATTTCGAAAACACAGCCTTATGGGCTTCAGACATAGTAACCCTAAGGCCTAACACACAACACACACAAACAAACTACGCAAAACCCTATAAAATTAACAAAAAGAGAGAGGAAAGCCTAAACACACTCAACACTAACTCAAGAAAGAAAATAAAGATTTTTAAAACTTTTTTAGTCAAAAAACTATTTCTTATCTTCACCAACGCCAGGAGCTCTGGAATTCCGTAGCTACTTGAAAAGCGGCAAACGAAATCTGAGGTCAGTCAGGGCTTGGCAGGGGATTATGGGTAAGAGGGAGGAGCTAGGAGCTCGGAGCCTAAGCTTTTGAATTGCCGGCTCGGATCCGAGGTCGGATCCGATACCCACAGGTTGCAGACGAATGAAGTCTGCCTACTTCAGATCGACTGGTAGACATTTGGCACCATAGGTGTTGGATTCACACACTCCTGTCTGGCTTGACACATAATGACTGCTGGTACAGGGGTGCCATGGACACATACTACCCACTAGATATTGACATACATCTGCACAGCATCCCACTGCTCTGTCTTGACATACATGACGTTTAAGGGAGGGCCAGCAGCAGTACATCTGGGAAGTATCTGTACATGACATCCCACTGGTTAAGTACACTAAGCTGCTGGTCATGTAACAATGCACTGTGCGGGCTACAGGCAGACTAGCTCAACACTGGCCTACATCTCGTATGGGGGAATGCACATGTACCTGCATATATAGCAGGCTCATCAGCCATGTCACAGCATAGGGTAAGATACACCTGTGTGACAGTGCATAACCACAATCAATGTTAACACAGCCACAGCCACATATGGTAAGCTAGCATAATATTACAGTATATGGACTATCTGTTCTACACCATCCTCATATGTGCCACTCACAGAATGACCCTACATATACTGGGCTGCTACACAGTTTGGTCTGATGGCTGTCTGTGGTATGGGACATGTGTGTGTATGGCCCTACAAACATGTACAGCAAAACGATACCATACAGTGGGGCAGCATGTAACATCTGATAGAAGGGGAGGTAGAACAATGACATCTACCACAGTCTGTACACAGGCTAAAGTACATATTAACAATACACACACTGCCAACATTAATCATCACTACACAGACCTCAGTACTATATAAACATCCACAGAATGTCCAGCTTATGTCATGAAATATAACCCCAACTGTACATGACATGTGTAGCAATCTGATATATCACTGGCTTGTTATCAGATATGACAGTATTTATGGTGTACAGCACATATGCACCACTTAATGCACACCATATGCACAAAGGTTGACAGAGGTGTGGCTGACAGCACATACACAGGGCCAATACATGTTGCTGTGATAACCTCATATATTTTCCATTGTAATGGGGTTTGTTGCAACATATGTCCTATGAGGGATATGAAGTCAGTAACTGTCACGGCCTTCACCATCTACAGACTACAGTCCTCACACTACCTTCTGCATTCCACAGATAGATGCACTGTGGTTAACACATGAAACCACAGGAATAACACTGCCCAGTCTGCAGATGACCCTGCAGATGGGATTCCTCATATACATGGAACTGACATGGGAGGTACTGCGACATGTACGACAGGCATATCCAGACAAACACTGTTAAACCAACATTACTCCAAATGCAGTATAGCAGCACTTACAGTCTGTAGTCAGGTCAGGCACACCCCCTTCTGCTTGTTGCCCTTTTTCCACAGCGTATGTTGTTAGAGGTAAATCCCCAATCCATCCGAGATGCTGTTTGCCAAACAACAGATCTAGTTCCTGCTCACAGTGACTGCAAAGGCCCAACACCACCATGATGTTCCTAGATATTGGAGTGTGTTTCCATGCAATTGGCTATGGGATTGTTACCACAGCTGTTCCACATGCAATCAGCTAGGGGAAGGCTGAAATTTGTGCAGAGACCATCAGCTGATCATGAGCATCACGTAAAATACACATGCTGCTGCCTAAGCAAGGTAGGTGTGGGTCTCCACATCCACCAGAGAGGAAGTGGGGGAGGCAGACAGAGGCAGATACATGTCAGGGAGGGGGTGGGAGAGTAAAACTGAAGCATGTTTGTGTCACACACATACCAGCACAGGGTATCAAGCCCTCGACAACTATGTAGTGCTATCACAGTTCGATGCAGTTATTGGATGCACCACATGGGTTACCTGATGTGGAGCACTCAGAACATATATGTGAGGGTGAGTGACATCTGCAACAAGGATACGGTAGACATACGGTAGGTGTCGTACACGTGCCTGTCTGCATGAACAGGTGCCAGCGTCAACACAGGCATACACACAAGGATGCACTCACATTGACACACTTGGCAGGGCCAGGAGTGCAACTCATCACTAGTGGGATTGCCACAACACAATGTGCAGGTATCACATGCACCACATGGGTCATACGGACGCCGTATGGGGAAAGAGTATGAGGAGATGTCAGACATCAGACAGCATGCTATAGTATGCCTGGGGGGTTGTAGTGAGTGTGGATGTGGACATATGCACCATACAACACACACACACACACACTCACACACACACACACAGGGTGCCAGTTCTGACATGCATGGGTGCATGTCTACACGGGTGTGTGGTGGTCAACTGTGCCAGCAGGCTGTACAAGGGTAGGCAATGGGTATACCTTGGCATCAGGCCACATAACAATGGTCTGCATTGTGGCTCAGGCCTGTAGTTACTGCATTTGCCCACACAGGTGGATATTGCATCCCCCATGCAGTCACCTGGGTGACTATTGTGTGTGGCCAATGCTGTACACCACATACCATGTATGTGTTCTTTAGTCCATGACATGGATGGTGTCTGGGATGTGCACACCTCCCACATGCATGTACAATGACATGTGGAACTGTACCTGGGGTGTCCGGCTCATGTTGTGAACACAGATTATCATCAGATGTGCCAGTCTTGCCCACCTGTGGCAGAAACTGGTAATGGGCAGCAGGTTTGCCCTTCACCTACATTGACAGCATGCCAACAGCATTCCCTGATGTCAGTGTCATCTGTCCATACAGGGCATGTTGTCAGGCATGGTCTGTCCGTTGTGAGTCACATTTGAAGGCACCATAGGTGGTGCAGATGTCCATTGGGAAACACGGTGGAGGTGCACTGTCTGCATGTACGTGCACATTGAACAGATGGTCAGGGTGACACGCCCTCTGTAGCCCACTGCTATCACTGCATAGTTACTATCAGTGGCCAATATGCAGTGTACTACCCACAGATTGGCTGTTGCCTAGGCATGCGTATGACACATGGGTTGAGTGTGTGTTCTGGGCAACAGTGGGGTTGCTAACTTGGATTGGCTGGCCTTGATGTCACATGTATGGATATGGCTTTGCACCCTAGCCTCCCAGCTAATTTACATCTGTTATCCCTGTATGGCTGACATTGTGATATATAGTAGGGCCACCATAAAAGAAATAAGCAAACCCCCCCCTCCACATTGCCCACAGGTGTCACACACTCACCTCTACACAGGATGCGAGTTACAAACACACAAACACACACACACACACACACACACACACACACACACACACACACACACACACACACACACACATCATGTCTGGGAGTAGAACCCCTACCTAACTAGTTTATTACACTGCAGCACTATGCAGTTATAGTACGCGCCACGGACATTACCGGAGTACTTCCTCCCCAAAGGTGTATTTCACAGTGAATGACATCAACAGGATTACCAAAGTAGGGCATTTCAACTGTACTGCGAGTGACTAGCCTAAAACGCATTGCTCCCTACACAGTGAGACACACACACAAAACATCCACAAATGACATGTGTGGGTACAGAACCCCTGACCAAGGCCTATATCACACTACAGCATGGAGCAGTTATAGGTCACACCACAGGGATTACTAAAGAACTTCCACCCTAAAGTTGTATTTCACAATGAATGACATCAGCAAGATTTGCAAAGTAGGGCATTTGAAATGTACTGCGAGTGAGTAACCTATGATGCATTGCTCCATACAGACATTGAAACACACACAAAACATCCAGAACTGCCATGGGTGGAGATGGACCCCCTACCACACTTCTAAATCACACTACAGCAGTGCACAGTTACAGATGCGCTACAGAGATAACTGGGTTAGGACTTTCCCAGAGGTGTATTTCTATGTGAGTGACATCAGCAGCCTTGACAAAGTTGAGTATATGAATTCTAAGGAGTGTGAGTAATCTAAAAAGCATTGTTCGTTACTCAGTCAGAGACAGACAGAGACACAAAGGCACACACACACACACACACACACACACACTTGCCAGGTCTGGGGTTAGAACACCTACCTAACTACTTTATCACATGACAGCTGTACGCAATTACAGGACGCACTACAGAGATTACTGGGCTATGATTTCCCCAGAGGAGTATTTCTAGGTGAGTGACATCAGCAGCCTTGCCAAAGTTGTGTATATATGAATTGTACGGAGTGTGAGTAGCCTAAAAAGCACTTCCTCTCTACACAGTCAGAAACAGAGAGACACGCACACAAACACACACTCACACAGTTGCCAAGTCTGGGGTTAGAGCTACTACCTAGTTTATCACTAAAGCCGTACATAGTTATGGTATGCACCATGGGGATTACTGAGCTACAGCTCTCCCAAAGGTGTATTTCACATTGGATGACCTCAGCAGGCTTGTCATGATATTGCTATGGGGAGGTCGGTGTGTGCATGGGCCATAACCCATTCATGTAGGGGTTGACATGCCACATGCGGGCACACACGGGGTCATATGCCACAGGTACGTGTATACAGCTACTAGGTGACTACTTCCTTGTACAGTCATGTTGCAAAGCTAGCTCGTGCAACACAGTCTGTCATGCTGACAGATACTGGTGGCTAGTATCTGCAGTGAGTGACACCTGCACCTCATGTGTTTGGGGCCCTTTGGCTGTGTGCTGGGTGGAACAGGCCCATATGGCTCCTTGTCACAGACACCCTCTTCCACACATCTATGTCCGTCTACCTTTGGCTTTTTATAGTGTGTTGAACTTACATATATGTCTGTATTCCTATCCAATGCGTGTGCAAGGCAGGAGTGGTGCATACTGACATGAGTCTGCAATAAGAACTGCAACTGCCAGATATGTCTGGTCCACTGGTGTTTGCAGACATGACCTTCATTTGCAAACATGGCCTTCATGTGTAAGTGTGTGAGCATGCCCAGTATGACCTTTCAGTATGTTGTTGACTGACATTGCCTTCATTCCTCTATGTGTGCGAGCATGCCCAGTATGGCCATCTATATTGCATGGGTGGATCAAGTCCAGGTAGTTTGTAATGCGGTGCTGACTTTTGTGTTGTACACCGACAGGTAGCATGCTGTGTCTGAAGGGTATACATTGGTCATTTGGCATTGACTGTTGCAACATTTCTGCATAGCGGGGGGGGGGCACCTGACTTTCTACATTTCTACATGGGAGGGGCACACCTGACTGTTACTACAAGTGTATATAGGATGGTGGGGCACACCTGACACTTTTACACATTTTCTAGGACTGTACTGGAATGTCGGGTACACCATTTCAGTCTGTAGTCTTACCTATTGTGCTGGCTAGAGGTATACCGTGGTACTACAGATCTTAGCTTTAATTACCTACATATTAGTTTCTGACTTCCTTGCCTTCACAACTTACATCCTACTGCCTGGCCTGCTGTAGTCTGTGTAGGCCTGGGGGAGGGGGTTACCCATAGGGCTCATTAAGAGGCTATAGTACAGCATTTGTTTGTGCTTGCCTACACCTATCCTGCTGGCTGTGACTGTTGTTGGGTATGTGTCCCCCCCAACTGGCATATGTGAGTCATTCACCTTGTGGGTGTCCCAGTATTGAGGGTGGTGCTGCAGGGCTGCCTATGTCGGATGCACATAGTACACTCCCTATATATGGTTGAGCACCAGTAGTGTCATGTTTGGCATCCCTTTTACTGTATTTGCGAGTCGCAGAGAGGTGTCATTCCCTGGGTCACTACTGTGTCACTGCATGTGCTATGCGTTGCCTCTTTGCCAAGGCCGGGACATACTGGGCACGCCTGCTTCTGCCTTGCTGGGGCAGGCTCAGGTTGTTCCTCCTCTGAGTCACTTTGCGCCTATGC
>NC_056739.1:816717296-816874796 GCF_019279795.1 Protopterus annectens
GAGAGCTGGAGACTTTTTTATACAGAAACTTCTCTTCTTATTGTGCTATGGATATTTACAGCCGTTTTTATATTCGTGAATGAATATATAGCATTAAGGAAGTAACGGTCAATATTTTCACCTTGGCAATTTTTTTCAGAAAGTTTTATGTGGATGTAAGACTGTCTCCTCACAAAGCTCTTTTTAGGGCTGGTACACAGTCCCTTTGGGACAGGTCGAGGATTGACAGCAGTTCACGGAACTGTTGGTTTAGTATATTCCATATACGTTGGTGAACGAGACAAGCTAGTGCCATTTCTGAGGGTCGATATTAGAACACTGAATGCATAAAAAAGCGAACGGTGATTAATCGACCCTATGTAAGTGAAAGCTTACAATGTCGAACTGTCAGAACAGTGATTTTTTCCAAGGGAAAAAAATTGCTGTTCCAACAAAAAAAAAAAAGAAAACACTTTAAACATTACACCCCCCGATGTGGGGGGCTGTGCCCCCCCCCACTTAAATATACCAACTCTGAGACCGCACTACAGTGCTGAAAATGGCAAAGTAACGAAGCAGCCAAGTGAATTCTTTCCCAGAGAAAGAATTTGCTTAAATGCCGCTTTGATATTTTGCCATTTCAGTCTTTTAAGTTCGACCAAGACACATTCGAAAGAATGCTTCTTCAGTCTTCTAATAGGGAACCTATTTCTGAGGCTAGTGATGGTCTGGTGTTTTTAAGCTGTGTCTCCTTACAAAGGCTCTTGTTAGAGCTGGTATTCTGTTGGTGTGTGGTAAAGGATTGACAGCATTTTACCGTGGTTACCGTTCTTATAGTGGAAACAGGTTTTTCTAACTGTGGTTATTCTGTTCACCAGTCTCAAACTGAGACAGAAGTGCGGGAAGTTTGTGGAGGCATCTGGCAGTTTCTTTTACCAATTGGTCTTTTTATTTAAAAGGAATCCTAAGTTTACATTGTGAAGTGGATTGTTATGACTACAGAGGGTTCCATAAACAGTGACATGAGCATTTACCCTACACCGGAAGATGTCATCACGTTAACCACAACTCTACAGGAAGTTATTCTCAAGGCACAAGATAACGAATGAAAGGTGGTGCTGGAATGCGGACACACAATCATGTTAGGAATGGCTTGGACAATTCATCCAACGATGAGGGTACCATAATAGGGGATTACGTTTTCAGAAGTGGCATGCCAGTCATGGATCTTCTCGAGAAAAAGGAGAGTGACCCATTTACTGACTTGAACAGCAGCAGTGGCCTGTCTAGAGACGTTAATACGTACAGGAAGGACATACCAGACTTTAAAAATCAGTTTCTCCTGCTGGAGAAAAAGGTACTTAAATTTAAGACTTTAGTTTGTGAAAAACAATATCTTACTAAATGTGTTGATCTGGGGATAGTACCCCTGGGTTTAAGAGTTTACACATTTCCTAATGGGGCAAAGTTTGACAATGGTTTATTCACTAAATTGATGGATTTGTATAATAACACTGGTTTGAATGTGCTTAAGTTGTTGATACAATGGAATAATGAACAGATTAATGTTTTGAAAGTGATATTAAAAAACTGGATAGTGCCATCAGGGAGCATCTGATGGTACGTGTGCATTACCACTTGTTTAGTAACTTAGAAGATAAAGTTAATAAGCATGTAGAGAATGTGGTGGTTAAGAAAAAGAAGTTATTAAGGGACATTAACACTTATCAGCAGAAGCAAGCGTATTTAGTTAAAAAGAAAGCTAATAACATTAATTTAGTGAATAGGAGGAATTCACACTATAAGGTAAATTCCTTATATAGGCTTGATTCCTTCTCTGATGCGAATAAGACCTTAGTTAGTAACATTCAGAATACTAATAACAGAGAAACTGTGACTGTTTCTAGTGTCAGTAGTGAAGAAAGTTCCCCTTTTACCACCCAGGTAAGTGGGAGCAGCAGCCCCCCTCCCATTCAGGAGGCATTCACAGTAGTGGGAAGGAAAAACCAAAGGGCATTAGCCTATTTGTCTGAGATATTTAATCTAAGTGACAAAACGTTTACTGAGGATGAAATAGAAGTGCTTAAAAAAGATTTTTCATTTTTACCAGCACACAGGACTAAGATTACAGACACAGTGCTGGATTTTAAGTTATATGTTAGAAAATTAAATTTGAAATACCTTTATCATGATATGCCTACTAGTAATATTAGTCCGTGGAAAAGGAGAAGTAATGTTAACCCACCATTAGTTAATACGTTGAATACTTTATGTATGATCTGTGAGAATATTTACAACTTAGACAATTTACGTAGGTATAATAAATTGAATTTTGAAAGAAATTTAACTGAGAAGCAGTCAGTTGCCTTGAAACAATTTCCTATAGTGACATCAGATACATAAAAGCAGACAAAGGGCAGGGTCTGGTCATTATGAATGTTACCAAGTATAATGAGACTAATATATGTAATATGTTGGCTGATACAGGAAAATATAAAAAAGTTTCCAGAGATGTCGTTAGAAGTTTCAGGAAGTTGATCTTATCTTACTAGATTTATTATATCAACAGTACATCACAATTGACCTTTGTGAATTTCTCAATGTGGAACAGCCACAGTGGGGGACATTGTTTGGAATTCTCAAAATACATCAATATGTTGAACACCCACTGTTCAGACCTATAGTGTCTGCTCCACGTAGTAAAACATCAAAAATTTCTATCTACCTAGATGAAATACTTAATCATATAGTACAGAATATTAAGTGGTTTCTGAAAGACTCAAGGGTGTTTCTAGATGAGTTAAGGTTATACCAATTTCATAGGGATGAGACCATACTGTGTACATTTGATATTTTGTTCATTGTACACTGCGATAGAACAAACAGAGGGTTTAGAATTAGAGGCTTTATTTAGACTGACATAAGAATAGTCTTAAACAAGACATTTTTGTGGTTTGCCAGCTTATGGAGCTAGTGCTAACAAACAATTTTTTTGTGTTTGGAGAGGGAGTTTACCAACAAATAAGTAGGGTTGTGATGGGTGCACATGTTGCACCAGTGTTTGCTAACTTGGTTATGTGTTGGTGGGAACTCAAATTTCTTACAAAATTAGAATTTAAGTTTGTACGGTATTATAAACAATACATTGATGACCTGTTTTTTATTTGGTCAGGTAGTAGAGAACAGCTTGATAATTTTTTAGCGAAATTAATGGGATGGTGACTTGGCTTAAATTTACCATTGGTGTAATATTGGAGCGGAAGTACACTTCCTTGATGTCAAAATAGGTATTGATATTAACAAAAAAGAGTTTAGTAGTAACATTTATCAAAAAATACATTTACTAATAATTATTTACATTTTGAAAGTTATCATCCAAAATATATGAAGATCAATGTCTTTAAAGGACAAACTATAAGGCTTAGTAGGATGATTAGTGAGGAAAATAATTTTATTAGTGAACTAAACTTTCTTAAACAGTTATTGACAGAGGGTACGAGCAAGGAGATTTAAATGATGTTATTGATTGCATCATAAAAAATAGAAGGCTTAGGTTTTCTCCTATTTTAAAGGTTGGATTTCAGACCAGTGGTATAAATAAGTGTAGTGAAGTAGGAGAAGAGATGAAGTATGCTTTTCCTCTACCTAGGAGTACTGATGCGCCTATGATTAGAGAAATAGTAAGTGAAAATTGGAAAATTATTTTAAGGAATGAAGAACTGAGTAAAGTAGTTGGACGTCCAACTGAGATTTATAAATAAAAAAACAAGAAATGTGAAGAAATTATTGGAAAGTGGACCTAAATGTGAAAAGAGAAAGGGACTCATTTTAGTACATTTCCATGTACTAATTGTACTCAGTGTAGGTTCATGATGGGAGTACATAGTTATCATTTTAAGCACTTGAATTATACTTTAACAGCTAAGGGGCAATACAGTTGCCAAAGTGAAAGGTATACCTTGCAGTGTGCTCCAGTTGTGAGAATTTTTATATAGGCAAAACTATTAGAAAATTGAACCACAGAGTTATAGAGCATGTGTTAGCCATTAAAAAGAAGGACTTAAGCAATGTTTTAGCTAAGCACTCAGTGAAGTGTACAAATTTCAAGAAATTTACTTTTTTGTAGTAGAAAAAGTTAATAGGGACAGATTTACTGGGTCTTTTAATTATTTTTTAGAAAATATAGAGTTAGTGGCAATTTTTTAAGGGTGCATGTAAATCCAGGTATAAATGATAAGATTTCTGTAAAAAGCCACTTAAATTATGCTAATTATAAACATTTTAGTATATATATATATATATATGTGTGTGTGTGTGTGTGTGTGTGTGTGTGTGTGTGCATTTTGTGATAGGGACAAGTAACAGTTATTAATATTTACATTTGTATTCATAAGATTATATAAGTGGTTGTATGCATATATATTGATATTTGTTCTTTCACGCTAAACAATTAAGTAACAATTAAGGAAATGTCATAATTGATGCTTTAATATAAGGTAATTTTTGTATTTAATTTTTGGTTCAGTAGAAGTTCTGTAACACTGAACATTATTTACCAAAAGAAAACTTCATTACATTCGGTGTCTTCTTGTTTATTTGCTTACATAAAAAAAAAATATTGGATTAAGTCAAGGGCCTCAATCCAGATATTCACTATGCAAAAATAAGAGAGTACATATCAACTCTACATTTATTATTAAAGTCTGTGCACTTTTACACCCCATCCTTCACCTCAACAATTCAAGATTACAGCATATTAATTTAAACACGCTTTTGTCCAGCCTCTCCTCTCTTTTTGCAGTCTAATGCCTGCATTTCTTAACACTAAAATGACAAAGGTACTTCTTTACTTTAGTATCTTTATCACATACAACAGTAACTGAAAATGCTTTACTATGTAACATGCAATTTATATCATAACATGTTTTATACAAATGCTATTAAGAACAAAAATTGTTTCTTACAAATTCTCCCCTCTCCTCTTCCTTTAGTGTTCTTCCAAACAATGATATGAAGTGGGGAATATGCATTTCAGTCCCCCACAAGTTTAACAAAGTCAGAAGTCCAATCTTTCTTGTAAAGCCATATTTTACAAATGTGATGCTTTGCAGTCTCACATTTATTCACTAATTTCAGTGCTGCTGGTCATCTTCCTGTTCATCTCTGTCTACCAGCCCTAAGCTCCAGTTCAAGTCCAAGGTACCCCTGATTCTTATAGTCCGCTGCTGAGCTTTCTTCTATCTCTCAAGCATTTTCCTGTGGAATATTGGCAAAGGATTCACTGACAGTCTCTTTGTAACCTTTATTAGAAGAATGAGAAACAGAGTCACCTGTTTTCATGGCTCACTTTTTGTCTGACAGACTTTTTTATTTCCCCCTTAGACCGTTCTTTATCAAAAAATTAACTTTAATCTTCAAGGAAAAAAATTTTCTGAAGACAGCTGGGTACAGCAGCTTGAATTTCATACCTGCCTCTCAGCAGTCCCTGATTGCCAGAATAAATTTGTTTTTCTTCTGCCTGGTGTACAGTAAATCATGTTCCACAAACACTTCACTGTATCCACTGATTTGATGATGTCAGTCTTCATTTATTCCTTGACCTGTGGGGTCTGCTCCGAACCAAAAGCTATCAAGCTTTTCTCACTACCCATAATGCTTCTCTCCCTTTACCTCGGATCTCATTTGCTGCTTCCAGTGATGCTCTACCAAATCTCTCGAGCTAAGTACAATTATATTCTAAATTTACTTAGTTCTTTCTTCATTTGTAGCCTTTCTGTTACTTAGTCTCCTTTTATTAACTTAGAATCTCCCTACTGTACTCTTTTCTCCATTAAACTCCTTTCTGTCCATTTTTCATTTCGGCAAATTCTTCACTACCATAGTTGGTAGACTTTCTTATTTTCCTTTTTCCACTTAAAAAAAAAAGAGTTGCCTTGTTTATATATACCACTGATATTGTCTACCATTGCTGGTAGCAACCCTTTTTCTATATACTTTAGTTCCACGTTGCCTATACCTTTTCCTATATACATTTGGGTATTCTAGGCCTACCATTGTTGGCAGCACTAGTCTGTAATCCCCCCCCCCATTTCTAGTGTTTCAGTTTCAGCTCTGTATACTAGATGTGTGTGATAAAGGAAACTGCACCTCTGACTTTAAAAAAAATATCAGTAGTAAGATAGGAAGATGTCTAATTCTGATGGTCATTTGTTATGTGTATATTGTTTAGGCTCATTACAGCTTCAAGAAGACTGCTCAGTATGTCATGGATTTAGTCTCAGAGCCTTGGTTGAACGGAAAATTAATGTTAAAAGGCATGCTAAAATCATATTTTGAGGAAGCCTTATCTGGTTCCAAATCTAAGAATAACCCTTCTTCCTCTTTGATAATCAAGAAGCATAAGAAGAAAAGTTACTTTTGCCGACCTCCCCCTTGGTACCAGTGACCAAGAAAGCTAAACTAGTGGGTCCACAAATGACAATGGAAGTGAAAGTTTCTGCTCCGAGACCTCTGGTATCTTCAGCACTGAGCAGACACTTGGTTTCAGAACCTACAACCTCGGTTCCATCCACTGTACTGGCACTGACAGCAACAGTTCCAACAAGAATTCTTGAGGAACTGGAGTTCATTTTTCTGAGAATGTAATATTCCCCAGGTATAGATCCATATGTGGTGCAGTTACCTAGTCTATTTGTAGAGAGACCCAAATCTCCATCAACCCAATCAGTTCACTCCACCAAGAGCCTGTCAGAAATGGACATGCTGAGGTTAGTGGATCAGATTCTTCCAGTGAGAGGATTGCCTCCTATGTCCTCTGTTCTGACTACCTCTAGTTCGGGAACTACCTTCTCCATGACTCCACCAAATCTTCCTCCTCAGACCTCACCTTTGGCTTTGGAGACTCTGGCTCTGATCTTTCCGGCACCGATTGCTTTGGCTGTGGCCAGATCTTCATATCTTTGGACAATTATTACCCTGACCTCTTTGGTCCTATTAGAACAGGAGGGCTCCCGGGGTGTGGGTTCTGCTGTCAGTTCTGGGGGCAGGGTTTGACTCCAGTTTTTTCAGAGCTGTCCCTGCACCTTTGGGCCTCAGCATGCATGAGCTGTACTCCAGTGTCGGGGGCACTCTCCTTGGAGTGGGGAGTGACCTCTGTTCTGAGGCAGTCATTCTCTGTTCTGGGCCACCTTCCTTCTTTGGGGGGGTCTTGCTTTCTGGGAAATGGAGAGGGCTTTCTCTGCGGTGGGCACCCAGTCTGCCCAGAGTTGATCTGGACCCTTCCTCTAATTCTGACTCTCATCCAGCCTCTGCATCAGGACAGCGAGGGCTGAAGCTGCAAGATACACATGTCCAGGTCTTATCCTCTTCTGACACTTCAGATTATCCCACTGAAGAAGTTCCACACAGGAGAAAGTGCAAGAAGAAGCTATTTGATTCCCTGGAAGAATCTGTCACTGATTATACTGACTATAATGAAGGGGAGGGGTCCCCTAGGTCACCCCTGAAGAAGTCTCCTTTGAAGATATCCTTGAGATCCTTAAACAGAGGGGTGGCTGGGAAGATATCCTTGAGATCCTTAAACAGAGGGGTGGCTGGAAGTCCCAGCATCCATCCTCGAGGAGTCAGTATACCTGCAAGCTTTCAGCCCTCATCCATCTACTTCTTGGGTGATCCCCCCAGCTGATGATCTCATTCAACTGATTGTGCAGCGAGCATGGAAGGCTCCTGATTCCATAGAGCCAATCACTAGGAGGCCAGACAAAATTATCTCAGTTCCTGAAGATTTTCAATTTTGGGCAAAAGGCTTGGAAGTAGATGCCATGGTGGCTGCGGCAGCCACAAAGAACTGTCTGAGGAGCATTCCACTATCCATCCTCCCAATAGAGAATCCTGGGTCATGGATAGGTTCAGGAAGTAGATGTATGCTTCATCAACCTTTGCTCTACAGTCATTGAATTTTATGGCACATTTCACTGGACTCCAAAGGGATTTTAATTAAGGAGTTATCAAATAACCTTGTAGGACCTGTATCTGAGGGAGTCCAAGCAAAGGTTGCCTCTTAGTTGGCCATCCTCGAGTCTGTATCCAACTTGTCTATGAGGCTCATAGTACATGCAGCTGAAGGGAAAGCCAGAGCAGCAGGTTCCAGCATAGTCATAAGGAGACATGCCTGGGTGTGCTTATGCAAATATGTGGAACCATTCAAGTCTATTTTTGTCAGTGTGCCTTTTGACGAATCTTTTTTTTTGGCCCAAAAGTTTGAGAAACTTTGTCCAGGTGTGAGAAAAATGGAAAGGCCCTCCCTGCAGTGGGTGTACTTTTTTGTATTCGTCAATGGTCCTTCTCTATGAACCAGAGAAGTGGGAAGATGTGACTCTGAAAGTACCAAGGACCTTTCCAGGGCACACGTGGCGTGGCCCCCTCAGGGGCAGAGGGGGATGTTTTAACAGAAGACGCTGTCTACGTGGCAGAGGTGCCCCACAAAACCAGGTTTCCAGAGATTCCTTCTCTGCTAAACCCTACCAGTGCTCATGAAGGGAAGCCCGATTGCTTGCCTGTGGAGGCAGTTGAGGGACGATTATCCTTACACCAGCAAGCCTGGCTAGAACAACTACAGATACATACATACATAACAGAAAAACTGTTACATTAAACAATTTACACTTGGAGAATGGAATTAGGAGTAAAATTAGATTTAGGAGAGGGAGCTGTCAGACCCAACATGTTGTATATTTGGGAAAATGCACAACATGTCCTAGTCATTATGTAGGGAAAACTGACAGAAGATTTAAAAATCGGATATATGATCATCTTTATTGCATCAAAAGAAAGGACAACCCAGTATCAATTTTTACTTATGCATAAACATTTGGTATTTACTACTGTAGAACCTTATTATATAGAATTAGTCTATCACTATTTATCAGGATTGTGTAATTGCACATGTTCACAGTTAGGAGAAGTTAAAGCAGAAAATATAAAGGTGAATTCACTGGTAGTAATATACTAGTACTATCATATGGATTAATTTTAGTAAGGAGTAACAGTCCATACATTTTTTTTTACTAATTATTCATTCATTCATTCACTTTGTAAATGTTTTATATTAGTTTTTAGTTCATATCAACAACAGTAAACAGTAGTTATAAGAAGATTACAAGTATTTGATAGTTTCCCACTGCTTTTTAGATTGTTCAGGAATTATATGTTAATTTGTGTGCATATTTTTAAATTTGTGTATGTTCTTTTAAATCACATACTGTTTATAGTAATTATTCAATTGTTTTTACAAAGGGCAGGAATTTACAAGTATAAAAGTGATTGACACTTAAGATGAATGTTCTGATGAAATCTACAGATAGTAGATGAAAGCGCTCAACCTGTATTTATTGTGCAATAACATTAAATTTGTTTTTAACCAGTTGGAACGTGACACTTATTTATCTTTGAACCATTTTTTGTTTCATTTATTTGGATATTGTTGGGGTTCTTTGATATGGATTTTGGACACTGTTACAAATACAATACATAGGATAAAAGTCATTCATTTTGTCATATATAAATCTGATTTGTTATAGAGTAACAATTAGGAAGCAATGTAGGGGTGGCCAAAAGACCTGTTTAGCACATGTTTATATTGCCAGAGTTAGGATTAGAGCAAGGACATAGCTATTGCCTTTTAAAGTACTGCTTTAGATTTTTTTTTAATTGGGTTAGAACGGGTTCTGAAGTAAGCTCAGCAGGAAGTGAGTTCCTTATTTTGCCAACTCATGTAGAGAGTCTCCAGATGAGTTGTTGCTTTTGAGGGTTTCAACTAGTAATTTGTTGGATGAGTGAAGTGTCTTGAGGTTGCTGTAAGGGGTGATAATTTTTGTAAGGTACGGGTGTGATGTTCATCGTGCATACAGCTGCAGTCATAACAGATGGGTTTTCCTGCCGTCAGGCGGGTCCTCGGTTGGCCGAATTCCAAAGTCTAGGTCCAGCGTCGGTTGTCGTCGCTTCTTCCCTGACGTCAGTGCGACAGGGGTATAAAAGATCCAGCCAACGCCATTTTCTTCAGTCTTTCTTGCCGCGCGGTGCCCGAAGCAGAAGCAGTTCACAAGTGCTGGTCGGCCAGCTCCTGAGATTACGAATATCTGCAACCAAAGTCTTCTTGAAAGCTAAGTACCCCGTTGGGGAAACTTTTCTTGCCTCAGACCGATGTCAGACAAAGTTAATAATTGTATTTCATGTGGGAAGCAAATACCGCATAAGGATTTTCATTCCCTCTGCATTCCTTGCTTAGGCCCAGACCACGACGTCTCGGCCTGTCGTTTTTGTGCTACATTCAACAAACGCACCATTAAGCGTCGGGCGGAGTTCGCCCAGCACTTTTTTGGCAAAGAATTTAACTACATAATGTCGTCGGATACTCCGACTCCAGTTTTGACTAAAAGACGCAAAGATAAGGACCGACACACGAGGTCCGCGGCCTCTACTGACACCACGCCAAAGCTGACTACAGGTGGTCCGGTTCTCAGCGAGGCACCTACGCAGCCCCTGACTACCGACGACACTTCATTGGCGGTGTCTTCTGTACCCGAGATCGCAGGCTCTTTGGCCCACACCCCGACTACAGATACCGAAGCCACTCTGGGTGGTGAAACTCAGAGTTTAGACAGGTCTGCCTCCTCTCAAGGTGTCTTCAGGCCTTCCTCTTCATTTTCCATCAAGGCTTTCACTAAGTCTAAGACAGCCATGCATTCTAAAAAACAAACCCCACAGGGCCCTTCTCAAGGCCTCATGCCTAAAAAGCAGATGCTCAAAATGGCTGAGGACTTAATTTCTCTTATCAGGGGTTCTCAACCCCCCCCTGGAAAAAAGGACCAGAGTGGAGGAAGAATCCCCCTCCTCGGACCAGGCTTCCATTATTTCAGAACATTCTGATGACCAGGAACATTCATACTCCCCTTTTGAAGATTCTGATGCAGAGGAGTCCATTCCCTCTATCTCCCCCCCCCTGAGGATTACTCTTTTGGGGAAACCTTGCATACCTTGAGGGAACACTTCCACTGGGAAGGCCAAGAGTACTCAGACTCCAAGAAAAGGCTTAGGGATTTTCTCTTGCTCCCTCAGCACAGGTCTCTGGCTATACCCCCTGTCTTAGATATCCTTGATGATGTGTATTCAGAGTCCTGCCTTAACCCAGTCTCTTTACCTCCATCCCCAGTCAAGCCTGACAGGTATTACCGGGTTCCTGACTCACACCAATTTCTATACAAAAGCCATATGGCTGACCCAGAAACTATCTCACAGGGCCCCAAGGGAATTAAGGCCTCCACTGCTAAAAATCCTTTACCTTCAGAGAGGGATCCCAGAGCTTTAGAAAGGTGGGGGGGGGAAAGGTATACACCTCGGCCACCTTATCCATGAGGGTATTAAACTGCCAGTTCCATATGTTAAAGTACCAACAGTTTCTGTTATCACAGTTGAGAAGCAAAATGTCACAACCTGAACAACCAGATTTGAAGGAGTTGCAGGATTTGATACATAGTGCAGAACAAGTAGGTAAACATACCTTGCAATGTGGTTTTGATGCTTTAGAGGCCTCATGTAGAGCTGCTGTTACAGGATCAGTCATACGTAGACATGCTTGGCTCAAAGAGCAAACCTTGCCAGATCATGTCAAAGCTAAATTACTGGATGCACCTCTGTAAAAAGATGTTTTGTTTGGTGTTAAAGCTGAGGAGGTATTAAAGAAAATGGAGGAAAAGGCAAAATCAATGCAAACAGTAAAAGATTTCCTACAGGTACAACCTCCACGTTTCAGTAGAAATTGGCCTTCAAAAAATTGGTCCTTTCCAGCCACGGACAGACCCCAAAGAGGTAGATACAGGCGCCCGAGGGGTAGAGGGCAATCTCAAGGATCGTTTAGAGGCAGACAATGGCAAGCACCTACCCAAAGAGGTAGTGAGGATAGTTCACAGCCATTCAGAAAACAGAACCAATGACTTTCCCCTTTGCATGCCAAGCAAGGCTCAAATGGCAGCACCTATAGGCAGAAAACTGGCATTATTTTAAAAAAATTGGCATATTGTCACAAAAGACAAATGGATCCTGGACATTATAGACAGAGGCTACAGATTCCATTTTCACACCCTTCCAAAAATGAGAGGCATGCCAAACCTGCCACACAATCAAAGGGCAGAGGCACAAAAACAAATTTCAGATCTCATGGACATGAAAGCTATTCAAGAGGTACCTGCACAAGAACAGGGTCAAGGTTTTTATTCCAGACTATTCCTGGTACCAAGGAAGGGCAAAGATTGGAGACCTATTTTGGACCTATCCATCCTAAACACATTTTTACTCGTGCCAAAATTCAAGATGCTCACATTACAGCAGCTTCTTCCCATGCTGGGCAAGGAGTCTTGGCTGGTAACATTGGACCTCAAGGAGGCATACCTGCATGTCCCAATCAGACAAGATTGCAGAAGATACCTCAGATTTCTTGCAGGTTCAACACATTATCAATTCTCTGCATTGCCCTTTGGCTTATCTACTGCGCCCAGAGTGTTTCATGAAATGCCTGGCATCAGTAATTGCCTACTGCAGACTGCAAGGGATACAAATATACCCATATTTGGATGACTGCCTGATCCAAGCGGACAGCAAGCACATACTTATGACACATCTGGCGTTTGTAATAATGTTGTTGAATTCTGTGGGATACACAGTCAACAAAAAGAAATCAAGGCTAATACCCTCTCAAACAATAATTTTCCTGGGTGCCAACTTGGATACAAACACCCAGATGGCCTACCTCACACCAGAGAAGCAAGGGCAACTAACTCAATTCTTCAGAAAACTGGCAACTTTCACCAGGCTGACTGCAAGGAAAATCCTGCAGGCTCTGGGATTCATGGCATCTTGCATCCTACTAATCCCATGCGCAAAGCTGCATATGAGGAAACTTCAATGGTAACTGAAAAACCTATGGTCTCAGCACAGCCACAGCTTGGAAACAATAATACCACTAATTCCATGTCTTCAAAAGGAAGTTCTGTGGTGGGCTCAAGTTTGCCAAAGAAACACAGGTCTCCCATTCTGCAAGCCTCAAGCAAGTCAAACCATCACAACAGACTCCTCGGATTACGCCTGGGGGGGGGGGGGCGCACATGACAGATCGGTGCATTTAGGGCAGATGGTCCCAAAAGGAAAAGCACCTACACATCAATCAAAAGGAAATGTTAGCAGTAATAAATGCTATTATAGCTTTCAAAGACCTGCTGCATCCAGGCCAGCTATTGATAAGGACAGACAACACCACAGTAATGTGGTACATAAACAAACAGGGAGGAACTCACTCATACCCCCTATGCAGGCTAGCTATGTCTCTTTGGAACATGGCTCTAGAATTGCAAATCGAGCTTCAAGCACAGTTCCTGCCAGGCAAGGAAAACACGCTGGCAGACAACCTAAGCAGAAATATGACAGATCCACACGAATGGAAGTTGCATCCTCAAGTTTTTTCAAAGATAATTCAAGCATGGGGAAGGCCAGACATAGATCTCTTTGCCTCCCACAGAAATCACCAATTGGCAAAATTCTGCTCAAGGACCTTTCATCCACAGGCCTGGAAAGTGGACGCACTCTCTTTCAGTTGGACAACAATGACAGTTTATGCCTTTCCACCTCTTCCTCTGCTGCCCAAAGTTCTATTAAAAACCAGAGCAGACAGACCAAAGATGATTCTCATCACTCCAGACTGGCCAAGACAGCACTGGTACCCACTCCTGAGGAGCCTAACGCATTCCCCACCATGGATCCTGCCTCTAATGCCTCTTCTACTGACTCAGCACAACTTCAAAACTCTTCACAGTCAGCTGAAAACACTCAATCTAGCCGCATGGAAGATTCCTTAAAATCACAACAGACCCTACTCTCCAAGGAGGTACAGGATGTCATTTTGGAGGCCAAGAAGACCTTCTACTAGAAAAGCCTACACCGCCAAATGGAAACGGTTTTGTGCTTGGAATGAGAAAAAGGGCCAGAACCCTGGAATACTGAATTTACCTCAAATATTACAGTACCTAGCTGAGATGCTAAGCAGTGGACTTTCATTCTCTTCCATCAAAATCCATGCCTCAGCCATTTCTGCAGAATACAACACTGATCCTCCTTTATTCTCTCACCCCCTCTTAAGGCAGTTCCTCAGAGGGGCTAAGAATATAAAACCCCCAAGGAAACAACCAGTACCTGCTTGGGATCTCAATTTCACTCTAGAGAAACTGACTTTGCCTCCCTTTGAGCCAGCTGCCTCAACAGAACTGCAATATTTGTCCTGGAAAACAGCCTTCCTGCTGGCTATCACCTCAGCTCGCAGGGTTTCGGAACTACAAGCCCTCATGGCTGTGAAGCCTTTCATCATTTTCCATCAGGACAGAGTTTCCTTACAAACCAATCCTTCCTTTATGCCTAAGGTAGTATCCAGGGTAGCCTTGAATCAGGCTATCCACTTACCTACCTTTTACCCTAATCCTCAAAACAAAGGGGAGAGACTACTACATTCCTTGGACATTCACAGACAACTACATTATTATTTGGACAGAACAAAGACTTTCAGAAAATCAGAGCAACTCTTTGTGTCCTATGCTACAGGGGCTCAAGGGAAGCCTATTTCCAAACAGACAATCTCAAAATGGATAGCCCACTGCATACGCTTTTGTTACTCTCTTCATGGTAAAACTGTACCTGCAGGCATCAAGTCTTACTCCACAAGGGCCACAGCTACCTCTGCAGCTTTCCTCAGGGGGTTCCTACCAAAGATATTTTGGAAGCTGCCACTTGGAGTTCTGTGCATACTTTCTCCAAGCACTATCACCTGCCTTTATACTCCAAATCTAGAGCAGGTTTTGCCACTGCAGTTTTGCAGGGCATCCTGGCTCCTCCTAGTTCCACCTAGTGCCTACCACCCCTTTTTTAGCTTTGGTATTCTACCCATCTGTTATGACTGCAGCTGTATGCACGATGAACATAGTACAGTTTTGTACCTACCATAAATGTAGATGTTCGAGTGCTAATACAGCTGCAGTCCAGGTTTCCCTCCCTCCTTCCCCTCTGGGACAGGCCTAATGGCTAACACCTCCTCATACAACCTGATTGGGGTATTCTTTTATGGTGTATTTGCTTGCAACTACTGTTTTTTGATTATACTGCATTGCATTATTACATAAATTTATGTATTGCCTTCCTTCTGGGGGCACCTGACATCTGGGGCAAGAAAAACTGAAGAAAATGGCGTTGGCTGGTTCTTTTATACCCCTGTCGCACTGACGTCAGGGAAGAAGCGACGACAACCAACGCCGGACCTAGACTTTGGAATTTGGCCGACCGAGGACCCGCCTGACGGCAGGAAACCCCATCTGTTATGACTGCAGCTGTATTAGCACTCGAACATCTACATTTATGGTAGGTACAAAACTGTACGTTTTCATGTTGATAGATAATTTTATATGCTACTATTAGCTGATTGTACTGAAGTTCGATAGGCAATTCTAGCCACCCTAGATTCTTTAGGTTCAGACAGTGGTGTGTTCTGTATGCTGCTCCAGTGGCAAATCTAGCAATATGATTAAAGCAGCTAGAGAGTTTGTCAGACTTAAGTTTTTGAAGAGGGGATGCATAAAGGAGGGTGGAAAGTAGATGTGTACAGCAATTACCGTCCTAGCTAGTGGAGTAAGGAAAGGTTTGTAGTTTGATTAATATGCATATCAAACTTGAGGTTATTATCAACTATTACACCTAAGAGTTTGGTACAGGGATCTGGGACAATGACAGTGCCATTGTTAGATTTTATAGTAAAGGTTGTAGTGGAGCCTTTACGAGTGGGGGGAGAAAAGCAGTAGTTTTGTTTTGCTAGGATTTAATAGTAGACGTCGATTACAGAGCCAATTTTCACCAGTATTGAAAACATTTTGGGATAAGAGTCTGCAAACTTAAAGGGGTGGTGGCAGAGCAAATCAAAGTGGAGTCATCCACATATTGAATGCAGGTGGCTGTTGGGATGACTGTGTACAGGTCATTAATAAAGATAGAAAATAATAGGGGTCCTAATATAGAGCCCTGCAGGACCCCAAGGTCCCAGAAATCAAGAAACTGCTACAAAAAAAGTCATCCAACATGTCCCTTCAGAACAGAAAGAATCCAGAATTTACTCAAGATTTTTTTAGTGCCAAAAAAGACGGGACTGGAGACCAATTTTGGATCACAATGTTTTGAACAAATCTGTTCATTAAACAAAATTCCAGATGGTCATGGTTCAGTCCATCCTTTCATTTTTAGGGAAGGATGATTGGATGTAGATCTTTAGGGTATGTATTACCACATCAAGGTGGACAAACGCTCCAGGAGATATCTCCATTTCTGGCTGGGAGCCAGTCACTACTAATTCAAAGCACTGCCCTTAGGTCTTACCACAGCCCCCAGGGTATTCACAAAATGTATGGCAGTGGTAGCATCTCACTTGAAACTTCATGGACACAGAGTGTTTCCTTACTTAGATGACTGGCTCATCACTGCTCCCACCAGGCATCTCTTAGAAAAATCAAGACACTGTGTTCTTCTGACTTGTGCCTACCTTGAAATCACAATAAACCACAAAAAATCTCATCTGATACCAACGCAGAATTTGCAATTTATTGAGGTAAATTTTAACACAAACACTCGCATAGCCTCTCTTCCCTTTTCCTGTCTAGAAAAGATCAGATTTCAAGTCAGGAGAATCAACAGCAGCAGCAGCAAGACAGTAGCC
Source organism: Protopterus annectens (assembly GCF_019279795.1). NCBI lineage: Eukaryota > Metazoa > Chordata > Ceratodontiformes > Protopteridae > Protopterus > Protopterus annectens. The sequence continues at coordinate 816,734,068 of NC_056739.1, forward strand.
ACATGTCTAGTTCTGCAGGCTTTAGGTTCCATGGCAGCAACCATTACATTGGTACATCTATCAGGATTCCATATGAGAATCCTACAATGGTTTCTTGTATCCCAGTGGTCCATTCTTTGTCAGCCACTGTTGCATCATATTTTAGTGACCAGCCATTGCAAAAGAGACCTACTCTGGTGGATTCACTCTACAGACATTCTAGCTGGACGGACTTTATCACCTCAGCCCCAGGTCATAGTGACCATAGGCACCTTCCAGATCAGGTGGGGGGCATTATCTGGCTAAGACAGTCCAAGGCACTTGGTCACTTATAAAGGTCAGCTTGCATATCAATGTCCTAGAGATGAAAGGCCTGCAATGCTAACAGCACTGGTCTCGAGCTGTTCTTCCTCCAGAGACAATTGCGATCCAAACAGACAGCACGGCAGTAGTCTGGTACATCAATAAATGGGTGACCAAGTTTTATCCCCTTTGTTGAGAAGCACTAAGAGTTTGGGAGTGGGCGATCTCTTTCAACCACTTTGATAGCAGTGCACATCCTGGGGACATCCAATGTGATTGCAGACAAGTTGAGCAGATGTATCCTCATGCCTCATGAGTGGTCTGTCAACCCAAAAGTGGCTCAAATGATTTTTCGCGACTGGGGCAAGCCTTGCTGCGACCTATTTGGATCACCCCTAAACAACAAGTGCAGCAGCTATTTTGCCCTGATACCCTCTCTGGGGGAGTCCCTGAGAGACGGTCTCCTTCATGATTGGTCCTTGGGACTCCTATACACTTTTCCCCCCAATACTGTTAATCCCTCAGTTTCTGAAGAAAGCTACCAGGTTGAAAAGCAAAGTTATCCTCATTGCCCCATTCTGGCCTTGAGAGATTTGGTTCCCCTTTCTCTGGTCTTATCTGATTCAATAACCATGGAGTCTGGACCCAGCTCCAGGCCTCCTGTCCCATCCAGAGGGATTAGTTCACCTGAACCTTCTGAAATTAAAGCTCACAGTGTAGCTTCTCCATTTTTATTGATTGCCAGTCATAAGTCTGTGTTCTGCAGCCCATAAGATTATTTTGGCCTCGCATAAACCTTCCATTAGAAAACTGTACAGTAGCAAATGGAAATAAATATCCTGTTGGGCTCATAGTAATCATATAGACCCCTTCTTAGCCCCCATCACAAACATTTTAGATTTTTTGACCTTACTTTTTGAACAAGGATCTTCTGCCTCTACCATTAGGATTCAACTAGTGGCCACTTCAAATTTCCACAGTGGCTACAGGATGCCTTATTATTCTCTCTCAAACTTTTTAAGGCCTTTTTGAAAGGAACATTGATGTTGAAGCCTCCATATAAAGACCTGTATGTTCCGTGGGATCTCAGTTTAGTTCTCCTGACTTTGATATATTCCCCCTTTGACCTTGCATCCATTTGTGATTAAAGTACTTCTCTTGGAAAACAGCTTTATTAACCAAAAACAGCTTTAATAGCCATTACCTCTGCTAGAAGAATTTCAGAGAAGAATCAGGCATTATCTTGTAAATCACCATATTTTATTTTCCACCTGGATTGGGTCTCGTTAAGGACCAATCCTTCTTTGTTACCAAAGATTGTTTCTGAGTCAAATATTAATCAGAGTATAGATTCACTAGTTTTCTTTCCAAAATTTTCAAACAAAGGTGAATATTATCTGCATTTGTTAGATTTCCACAGGCATATATTCTTCGTGTTTCACTGTTGCAGTCATCACATTTGGGTTATCTGCCTGCAGCCGGCCTGAATACCAGAGTCTTGGATTCCTGCATCAGATGCTGTCTCTTCTTCCATGACATCAGGTCGTCAGGGGTATAAAACATGCAGCCGATGCCATTACATCAGTCCTTCTTGCCATGCGGTGCCCGAAGCAGAAGCAGTTTGCAAGTGCCAGTCAGCCGACTCCTGAAATTTTCGTTTTCGAGTTTCAGAACCGAAGTCTTCAAAAAAAAGATAAGTACCCTGTTGAGGATCATTTTTCTTGCTCCAACCGATGTCAGTAAAAGTTAACAATAGTCTTACCTGTGGAAAGCAAATACCTCATAAAGATTTTCATTCGTACTGCATTCCATGCTTAGGCCCAGACCATGATGTCCCTCGCTGTCGGTTTTGTGCCTTGCTTGTTCAACCCCCGAACTATTCATTGTTGGGCTATTTTTGCAGCAAATTATTTTGGTACTCAGTATCAGTACTCTGAAATGGCTTTGTTAAGCCATACGACTACCGTTCTTCCAAGAAAACGTAAAGATAAAGACAGAGACCGCATAGGTCCAAAACTGCTTCCGTTAAGCCAGTCGCCAGTCTGCCGGTACACAGTGAGGTGCTTTCGCAGCCCCTGATACCCGCTACTTCAGATTCACAGGCCTCTACTGAGACCCATTTGGAGTCCGGTATGCCACAAGCTCCTCCTTTGACTATGGAACCTGCGGATGTCTCTACCTTGGATGGGTCCGGAGCCGCTGTGCAGGCACCGTCTTCTGAGGGTGTATTCAGGCCTACAGATTTGCATTTTTAAACCAATGCCATCTTCTTCATCTAGGCCTAAAACTCCCACCACGCCTAGAAAACCAACGTTCAAACCGCATGCTCAGGCCCATATGCCTAAAAAAAAAATGCTTAGAATGGCTGAAGACCTTATTACCTTAATTAGGAGAAGCCAGCCTTCCTCCTCTAAGAGACCTAGAACTGATTTTCCTTCTGATTCTTCTGATAAAGAATCTGCTATTTCTGTTCCTTCTGATGACCGGGATTTGCCCTTATCTACCTATGAGGATTCTGATGCAGAGGATTCCATTCCCTCTGCTTCCCCTCCAGAAGATTTTTCTTTTGGTGAAACCTTGCACACTCTTAGGGAGCATTTCTGCTGGGAAAGCCAGGATTACTCTGACTCCAAAAAGAGGCTTAGGGAATTTTTACTCCTTCCTCAACACAGACCTTTAGCTATCCCTCCTGTTCTGGACATTGTAGATGATGCTTTCTTGGAATCTAACCTGTCCCCAGACACTTTACCTCCAGCTCCCAGAAAACCTGACAGGTATTACAGAGTACATGACTCTCACAAGTTCCTCTTCAAGAATCCTACTGCGGATCCTGAGACCATTTCCCAAGGACTAAAAGGCATTAAGGCTACTGCTGCCAAAAATCCAACCCCTTCTGATAGAGATTCTAGAGCCTTAGACAGATGGAGTAAGAAAGTATACACTTCTGCCACTTTGGCCATTAGGGCTTTAAATTGCCAGTTTCATATGTTAAAGTACCAGCAGCATATTATGGGACTACTTAAACAGAAAATGATGTTGATTCCTCACTGTGCTGAACACAGAATTACAGGATTTAATGCATGACTTCCACTGTGGTGCAGCGGTAGCATTGTTGCCTCACAGCAAGAGGTTCTCCCATTTGATTCTCGGCTTGGATTGGGAGTGCCTTCTGTGTGGAGTCTGCATGTCCTCCCCTTGGTTGAGTGGGTGTTCAAAAAACATGCGTTGAATGGGTGTGCCTTCATTGAAGGTTGGACGTCGGGCTGGCAATTCAACACCATAAAAACCAACTGCCAGTCATTAGCGGACCGGAGTTCCGCTGTGGCGACCCCTAACCGGGAAAAGCCGAAAGACAAACAACAATGCATTCTGCAGAACAAGTTGGTAAACATACTTTGCAATGTGTTTTTGACTCTTTAGAAGCATCTTGCAGGGCTGCACTCACTGGGTCTGTACTTAGAAGGCATGCTTGGCTTAAGGAGCAAAACTTGCCAGATCATGTTAAAGCTAAATTACTGGATGCTCCGTTAAACCAAGACTGCCTGTTTGGCAACAAAGCAGAGGAAGTCCTCATAAGGATGGAGGAAAAAGCTAAATCTATGCAAACTGTTAAAGATTTCCTACAAGTACAGCCTCCCAGATTCAGTAGACATTGGCCTTCAAAAAATTGGTCCTTTCCAGTTTCTTCCAGGCCCTCTCAGTCCAAACCCATTAACAGCAGACCACCTAGGTTACAGTCTCAGAATGTGCATAAGTGTAAGCAGTGGGGGGCTCCCACTTCCAAAGCAGGGAGCAGTAAACCACCCCCTATGGAAAAATGGCACAATGACTTAACTTTAACCCTCCCCAGTCCTGCTCAACTGCATGCTCCCTTAGGAGGAAAGCTCACCTTGCATGCAAAAAACTGGGAACTCATTACCCAGGACAAATGGGTTTTGAATATAGTTTCCCAAGGATACAGATTCCACTTCCACTTCTACCAACCCCAAATGGTTGGCCAGACCTACCCCCAAATCAGTGAGCAGAGGCCCAACAGCAGGTTCTCTCTCCTAAGTATCAGGGCTATTCAACCTGTCCCAGCAGAACAAAGGGGACAAGGTTTTTATTCAAGACTTTTCCTTGTACCCATAAAAGACACCTCCTGGTGTCCTATCATGGACCTCTCTATTCTAAACACATTTTTGGTAATCCCAAAATTCAAAATGCTAACACTTCAACAGCTTCTTCCTATGCTAGGCAAAGATGCCTGGTTGGCAACCTTAGACTTAAAGGAAGCTTACCTGCACATTCCAATAAGGGAATCTTGCAGGACATACCTACGCTTCAGAGCAGGCTCCATGCACTATCAGTTCTCTGCACTTCCCTTTGGCTTATCTACTGTGCCCAAGGTATTTACAAAGTGTCTAGCTCCAGCCATTGCATTTTGCAGGCAGAGAAATATTCAAATATACTCATACTTGGACAATTGTCTTATTCAGGCAGAAAGCTAGGACTTGCTATTACAACATCTGGCATTTGTAAAGAAACTTCTAACCTCTCTGGGTTACACCATAAATGAAAATAAATCTCACTTAGTACCCTGCCAACAGATTGTATTCATGGGTGCAAGCTCGAACACAACTTCCCAGATGGCTTTCCTCACTCCGGAGAAACAAGCTCATTTGACAACCTACTTCAAACTACTGGCCACAAAACCCCAGCTATCTGCAAGGAAAATTCTGCAAGCCCTGAGGTTCATGGCCTCTTGCATTCTACTAATTCCATATGCAAGATTGCATTTGTGGAAACTACAATGGTATCTAAAAAGCCTATGGTGTCAACATTCTCAGGACCTGGAATCAATGATTCTTTGTTTAAAGACAGAGTTCCTTTGGTGGGCAGAGGCCTGCTACCACAACAAGGGGCTCCCTTTCTCTCTACCCCCTGCTACCCAAACCCTAACAACAGACACATCAGACTATGCATGGGGGGCTCACTTGGCAGGGCAGTGCATCCAGGACAAATGGAACCCGAGAAAGATGCACCTGCATATCAACCAGAAAAAATGTTAGCTGTACAGAATTCCCTGACAGCCTGTAAAGGCCGCATTCTTCCAGGACAACTATTGGTAAAGACAGACAACACCACAGTTATGTGATACATAAACAAGCAGGGGGGAACCCACACGTACCCTCTCTGCAGACTAGCCATGGCTCTGTGGAGCACAGCCTTGAGCTACCAAGTGCACCTACAAGCTCAATTCCTGCCAGGCAAGCTAAATTCACTGGCAGATGACTTAAGCAGAAATCTCATAGACCCACACGAATGGAAGTTGGAACCAAAAATATTCAGCCTCTTAAGCAACAAATGGGAGACTCCAGAGGTAGATCTGTTTGCCTCCCCTCAAAACTACCAATTGAAGAAATTCTGCACAAGGACTCCCCACAGTCAACCTTGGAAAGTGGATGACCTGTCCTTTACCTTGGAAAGCCTCTCGGTTTATGCCTTTCCCACTCTGCCTCTCCTCTCGAAGGTTCTGCTAAAGATCAAACAGGACAAGCCGAGGACAATTTTGATTGCACCAGATTGGCCACGCCAGCACTGGTACCCCCTTTTGCGCAGTATGACATTGCTATAACCATGGCACCTGCCTCAGACCCCTTCCTTGCTGTCCCAGCAGGTGGGCCAGATTCTGCACCCTCAGCTTCAAACCATGAACCTTGCAGCCTGGCTAATTCCTTGAGCTCTCCAATAGCATCCCTCAGTAAGCAGGTGCTAGATGTCATTCTGGAGGCAAGGAGGCCTAGTACTAGAAAGTCTTATGCTGAAAAGTGGAAAAGATACTATTCCTGGAGCCAGACTTAGGGGATGGGCACAATGGTGTCCAGCTTACCTCATATTCTTCAGTACTTAAAAGAAATGCTCCACAAGGGCCTATCCTTCTTATCAATTAAAATTCATGCCTCTGCCATTTCAGCTCATTATAATACTGAGCCCGCCCCTCTTATCTCACCCTCTGCTAAAACAATTCCTTAGAGGGGCCAAAAATTTAAGACCCCCCCCCAGGAGAGCCCCTACTCCAGCCTGGGACCTTAACTTTGTATTGGAAAAGCTCACTTTCCCTCCCTTTGAGCCAGCTGCAACAGCAGAGTTTGGAAAACAGCATTCTAGCCATCACTTCAGCAAGAAGAGTGTCTGAATTACAGGCCCTCATGGCAGTGGAACCCTGCATTATCTTCCATGCAGACAGGGTTTCCCTCGGGACCAATCCTTCCTTTATGCCCAAAGTTGTCTAGTGTGGCCCTAAATCAGTCCATTCACTTGCCTACTTTCTTCCCTAATCCACAAAAAGGAGAATGAATACTGCACTCTTTGGATGTGCACAGACAACTTAGATTTTATTTGGACAAGACTAAGCCTCTCAGAAAATCTGAACAGCTGCTAGTTGGCTTTGCTGCAGGGGCAGAGGGGAAGGCTATTTCAAAGCAAATCATTTCCAAATGGGTAGCCCATTGCATTCATTTCTGCTACAAGCACTATGGAAAACCTACCCCACAGGGGATAAGATCACATTCCACCAGGGCTGCATCTACCTCTGCAGTCTTTCTCAGAGAAGTCCCTACCAGGGACATCCTAGAAGCTGCTACCTGGAGCTCTGTACATACCTTCACCAAGCATTGCCACATACCTCTTTTTTCTAAATCCAGAGCTGGTTTTGCCACTGCAGTCTTGCAGGGCTTAATAGCTGGCCCAAATACTCTCTAACTTCCTCCTCCCTTTCTTAGCTTTGAGAATCAACCCAAATGTGATGACTGCAACAGTGAAACACAAAGAACATAGTACAGTTGTGTACACTTACTATAAATGTAGATGTTTGAGTGTATTCACTGTTGCAGTCCTGGTTACCCTCCTTCCAGCCCCCTGACTTCTCTTGGCTGTACCTTTCTTTCTTGTTTGTATGTTTAAGTTTTCTGGTGTATTTGCTTTTTGTTGGAGGTGTACCATAACATATAATTGCTTCCCATTGTAGGGGCACCTGACATCTGGGACAAGAAAAACTGATGTAATGGCATCGGCTGTATGTTTTATACCCCCGATGACCTGACGTCATGGAAGAAGAGACAGCATCTGACGCAGGAATCCAAGACTCTGGTATTCAGGCCGGCTGAGGGCTACCTGCAGGCAGATAACCCAAATATGATGACTGCAACAGTGAATACACTCGAACATCTACATTAATGCTAAGTGTACACAACTGTACTTTGTTTCTACCTTCATAGAACAAAGTATGTTGGTAAATCTGACCAACTGTTTATTGCCTTTTCCAGTACTAGACTGCATAGACAGGTATCTAAAGTTACCCTTTCTAGTTTGAAAGACTGCATATTTTTCATATATGCTAAAAAGAATGTTAAGTTACATGGACTGGATAAGGTACACTCTAGCCACATCAACAGTTTTTCACTCCAGAGCTTTCTTGGATGATATTTGTCCAGCAGCAACTTGGGCTACCCCACATACCTTTATTACTCATTACAAATTGGATATGGCCTCCAAGGGAAGAGTGCGCTTTGGCTCTATGATGTTTAGAAATATTCTTCCATGAGTCCACCTAAAGTAAAAAGTAGGTGGGGACTCTGTCCCACAGATCAAGGAATAAATAGATTGACAGCATCAGTTGAAATTATGTACTCACCATAATGTTCTGTGTTATTGATCTTCATTTATTCTTGATGCCCCACCCTCCCTCCAACCCCCATCCTTTGATATCTCTTGGTGAAGCGAGCTGTGTCCTTATTCACAATTTTTGTAGTCTTCCTATACCAGATATGGTCTCCACAAAAGTATATTAGGGATACGTACCTTTTTCTGTCTGTCAAACAGCAAACTCAATCTGAGTTAAAAGGGAGAGGAGCATTATGGGTAGGGAGATAAGCTCAAGAGGTTTTGGCACTCACAGGCTGTAGTACGACTGAGTCTGTTCTGATTTCAGAACTGAACACACAGGTCAAGGATAAATGAAGCTCGACAACACAGATGGAATGTTATGGTGAGTACATAACTTTCCCGCCCCTTTCTTCAATGTTCTGCTCTTCTTGCCTCATTTTTCTCAGGATAAACATTTTCTGCTGGTTTGATTATATCTTTACTAATACAGGTCTTTGCTGCTTTCTCGTGGCCAGACTTGGAGCATACATATGATGTGTACTTTCAATTAATAAATCCTGCTGTGTAAATACCAGTCTTGTTGCTTTATTTGTGCTTTCATAAAATTAATACTTTCTATTCCTTCCAGTTTCTCTGGTACAGCAGAAAATATTGGGTTTTCCCTGCATGCTCTGTCCTTTAACTTTTTTTTAAACTGCTGTTGAACAGTCTTGTACTCAGCCAGCCTCTTTTTCATTTCAACCTCTGATTTTTGCAGGTTTACCAGTTCATCTGAATAATGTTTAAATCTGAATAATGTTTAAAGCTTCTTCCATTTTCTGGTCACTCTGTATTTGAGTTTCATTTATTTTAATCGGCTTTGAGCACATTTGATTTTTTTTAATCCTGTGGATTAGATGGAACCATGTCTTGCACCAAAGCTGGAACTTGAACTGTTTGCTGAACAGATTCTTCCCAATCATTGTTTTCTCTTCACCTTTTGTAGTTTATTTTCTTTCAGGCTATAAAGTTTCTTCTTTCATAAAAGCGAACAAACCTCTGAGTAGACCAGGGAACCAACTAAAGAAAATCAATAATTGTAGAAACAGTCTGATTCGCGAAAGCACTCACATTTTGTATTAAAGTTCTTTTATATTAACTTTCTGCCGTGTGGAACCACTTTTGTTTTGCTCTATAAAGTTTCTTCTTTGCTGGTATCCAGACAGTGTATTTACTAGCCATTAACTGAATTTACTAAAACTTGCAGAGTTACTGGCCCTTACCTATCAGTTTTTTTTTGTCCATACTGGGACAGCTAAAATCAAGCTGTTGATCAGTATGCAGCCATCTTGGAAGTTTGTATTTTAATACCACATTGGGACTCATTTCCCCTGGAGTCTTGTGGATTAAGGAGGCCAGGAAAAGAAACATGCATACACAATACCCTATGTAGCAGAGTGGTGTAGAATAATACATGCAAATTTTAGCAGAATTTGTTCAATTCCTCCTTTAGCTCACAGCCCTCTTTGGCAAACAGCTTTATTGTGCCTCTCTCAAGAGTCTCCTTCTAGGACTGCCTGTGACAGCTGTCCACCTCAAATATTTTTTGAAGGAAGTACTATATCTTAATCCTCAAGATTTTTGAATTTTTCTTGCTATACTTGAGTGAACAGTTGTGTTCATATCTCAAAAGTCTTCCACAAAAAGAGTGCGACTGTTAGGGCAAGTCTGTCCTTTACATTAGAAACAGTCGCAGCCAGACACTGAATCTGGCCATTCAGTTCCTTGTATTTGAATCTCCAGATCAAAGTAGAGAAGCTGTTTTACCTCTTGAATGGGCACAGATATCCAGGTTATTTTTGTGTTGTGGCAAGATTAAAGATTTCAGGCCAACATCCCAATTCTGCTTTTTTTCATGCTAGATACATTGGAAAGGCCAGTTTCCAATCCGTTCTGGTTTAAATGTCTAGTTAGCTGGCTACATTTCTTTCTGCTGTGGTTAACGTGGAAGAGCCGTGCAAGATTAATTTAAGGTATTTTCAGGAAAACAGCAGCAGCTACTTCTACTACCACAACTTTTTTAAAGGAATGTTGGAGCACACAGAGCATCTGTGAGGCAGCTTACATAGGTATTCATTCACACGTTTTATAGACATTATAAGCTGGACATAATTTCTAGGAGCAGAACAGGTTTTGTCTCTGCAGAGAATACGTGCTTTCTTTCCTTTAGGGCCATGATTGGCTCACTTTCTGCTGCAGCTATCCTTATAATGAACATAGTACTGCATTATGCGTATGTTTGCTGTAACTGTAGATGTTACAGTACTGCAGTCTGTTATTGCACAAATGCTTTTTAGTTGCATCTTTAAAGAGGAGTTGCCAGTAACTGGATCTGTGTGCTCTGTTTAGCTGGGCTGCTTTTTTTTTTTTACTACATTTCCTTGCTAGTGGAGTCTATTACCCAGATTTGACCTTGTTGTCAGTCCCAGAGACATCAGGGAAATTTTTATAAATTAATCCAGTTCCAACTATATGCCTTCAAAGTGCATTTGCAGCTAATCTCTTCATACAGTTCACAGTGCAAGATTACTGTTCATTTGAGAGTTTTTTTTTTCTTGCTGTGGGTAGATTTCCTGGTGGTCTAGACATTCTGCCACCTCCCTGATTAATTTGCAGGTGTTTATCTGACTTTGTGTTGTTTTTAATTGGTCTACAGAGCAGGACATGCTGCTCTGTTTGACTAGGTTGCTTTGTGTTGCATTTCTTTGCCACACAATGCTGCTGTTTTGAGCAATCCTAACATGATAGCTATCTTAAAACCTTTCTGTTTGGAAAGTTTGATTGTCAGTAAATTGGCTGACCTACACTGCCAGTGGTAGGCATTCCCAACAGTTTCTTGACATTAAGAATGCTAACATCCTTGTATAAGCACTTAACAGTCTATTGTCCTTGATCTGATCCTCACAAATATGGCCACTTCTTGCACACCACTTTGTGCATCTTTTTCTGTTAAATTGAGTCCATTACCTAATCAAAACACAAAATGTCAAGCACACAGTGCTCTAACAGTTAGTTACGCATTCAAAAAATAACTCAAAAAACAATTTATTTTGCCCTCCCCTGCACATCCTGCCACTTATACCAACTCCAAAGTCGTACTACAGTGGGGGAAAGGACAAAATTTCCTAATCCCCATTGTACCACAATATTGCACAAGAAAGGACCAGCAATTTGCATTCTTTCCATATTACATCACTTTTGCCAGTCTGTTCACAGTTTGAACAAGTGAATTTTCAAATGTATGCATGATACCTGTTAAATTAAACTATACTTAAGTGGATTTGCTTTTTCTTCAACAGTGTTGCTACTTCACCTCCAAGAGCTTAGAGTCTTCTCAAAAGCAAACCTTCAGTTCCTTCAACTAAATATATTCCATTGTAATATTCCTCTGTTGTATCCCATTGTTAAAGCCACTGTCTATGTGATTGACTTCTACTACTTAAATTGTGTTGATATGGAAGTCCCTATCTGAACAAATTACAATGAGAAATTTGAAAACAAACCCCTATGGTGGCATACTGGACTTATAGGAGAAGCAAATTTAATGCATAAAGGAAGTCTTGTACTTACCTTAAAAACACCTTTAAGCAAACTAGTGAAGAATTTAAAGGAAGCTCAAAACTGAATAGGAACTTAAAGTTGCTGCTGAAACCAAAAGTAACTGCAAATCTTTAACACCAGTCTTCATGATAATATTGTCCACTCTGATGCTAAGGAAATAGCGAATATCTAGTTGACAAATTTAGTGCAAATATTACATAATTCATAATGTCTTCAGTCACAGTTATTAAAAAAAAAGTCCTGTCAGCCTCTCAAAAAAAAAAAAAAGCTAAGAACACCTCCTCTTTGGGCCAGGTAAATATATGCCTGATTGTCAATGTCAAATATGGTCACACTGAACCTTGTACTCAACCTCTTTAAACTGTCCAATGATTACATTTCTGAAATCTGGAAAACAGCAATTGTAGTGCTGTTGCACAAGAGTGGCCTTGCTAACTATGGATGCATTAGTATTACTTATGGATCTTATTTTATCAGTCTGGACACTAAAAATATGGGCTTTCACAATTTGTCTTTGTCAGAAAAGGTCCTGCCCCTAATGTCATTAAAAGTAGTGAAATTGTGAATAATGGCTGCAGTATATACAGCATATCTGGATCTGGTCACGGCCTTTGACACTGCCACATGTAGGCATTATCATCAAACCTGTAAATCAGAAGATAATTTTTTTATTCTTGTCCCAGGATAAACCTCTGCAACACTCCATTAAGGCAGGTCCACCATGTTAATATAGCTTATGTTAATATACCTTAGTAAGTTACCAAGATGCAGCCTTCAAGCTTTCAGTTGTCATTAAATCTATTCATCTAAGTAGAAATCTTCTAGGAATTGGTGACTTCATTGTCAAGCACACTGACTATACTGGTTAAGTTAGACATAGACAGCCTGACTACTGCCAGGGCGTATAATGATATGACTGTGACCTGGTGATGACTTTTGCAGATGTGAATGATCTGAAGACCTCAAACCAGGGCATGCAGAGAGACAAACTGAAGTTGGTATGACCTTGGAATCTAAACCAGGGCACGCAGAGAGAGAGAGAGAGAAACTGAAGATGGTATGCATGTCATGCAGCTAAGACCTTAAGTGGAACCCTACACTCAGAATGATGCCTTTATACAAAGATGAGATAATTGCCTACCTTGTGTCAGTCTAGAGGGGAACAAGTATGTGTCAGCTTGGGAAAAGATTGACAGCCCAACTCGCACTGAGGATGACCTGCACCTTTTATTCTGTGGATTCTGAATACTTTCCAAACCACTTTCTGCCCCTGTAATGTCTTGTTAAAGCTAAGTTCCACCTTCTGGATGTTCCATTCTGGCATTAAAAAAAGTATGCTGCAACTTACAATCCATACAGCATCATGGTGGTTTTGCTCAATGTAAGAACTCCTAGTAAAGTGCCAGATTTTGTGGCTGTCCCGCAACTTAAACATATATTTGTGGTAAAAGTAGTCTTGGCTTCATTGTGAAGGCAGCACTCATCCTTTACCAGTTTTTAGTACCTGTCATGGAGTGTAATTTCAATGTTTGTCAGAGACCATTATCAATATGTTCCCCACATGTAAATTATATGTTCATAGTTTGTTGTAATTTGCCTTCCATATTCCTAGAGGACCATGAAAGATTTCTAAATGTGCTTACCAAACCATAAGTAATTTCTTTGATGACTTTGGATATCAGTTGATTAATTGAAGCACCTGAACCACAAAGGTTGAATATGAAAGCCTGTGTTACAACTTCCATTTCTTTTCTGAGACTTGCAACTAACCATGACCTGTGTAGTGTGAATTTCCTCAACCTCACAGTCTCCAAAAGTACAAGACCTGGTTCTCTGTCGAATGACCTGTACCAGAAATTTGCTAGCATCATTTTATTGTTGCATGCCACAAACTTGCTCCCTGTTCAGGCCAAGCACAATATCATTAAATCTCAGGGCATGTAAATAGTCTCTGAAGTACTGAACCACTTTATCAACAATATAAGAATCTACAGAGGGACTTGTAAGTGGGTATGACAGAAGGTTTATCATTTATTGCATTTGTTGACCAGGAAGGTCCACTGGACCAAAAAGTGCCCATTTTCAGTGGAGGCCTGGGGAGAAAAGCTCCATAGAGATACAAATACATACAATTTGATAAATCACAGTAACAATACAATGCTTACAATGTGTTAGAGACAAGATAACATTTACAGTGATAAAACATAAGCTAGCAAATATGTCAAATTAAACTCTAAAGATCAGTTAATAATGCACTATATACAATTTGATAAGAGTACATACCACAGTAGTTGCAGATTAGACTGACAGTCACCATACATTTGTGAAGCATATAGAAAAATGTTTATTTGTTCAGGAGATAATGGTGATGGTACTGGAGGTGGAGAGGGGGGAAAGGTGGAGAGGAGGAAGTTTCAGGGATTTTTTAAAGACAGTTTTATTGCTAGTAGCTATAAGAGAGGGTGGGAGAGAGTTCCATAGTTTAGCAGTGGGAAAGGAGTGGTGAGATTGGGTTTATCTACCTGTAGGAGTGTTTGTTTTTCTGAGCGGAGAGGCCTATTAGGGTAGTATGGAGTAAATAGGTTTGAAAGGGCTGGGCAACTGGATGGATTTATTAGTTTATGGGTAGTAGTTAGTTGAATATATGTGAGGTGGTGAGGTAGTTCTAGCCAGTTCAGTAGTCTAAGAGAGGTGCAGTGGTGAGATAAGGGCTTTCCATTGGCAGCAAATTTTGTTATAGCATGAGTGTAGTTTGGATTTAAGACTGTTCTGAATATTGGTGAAAAGAGTGCCATAGAGAAGAGAGGGGAGCAGGAAAGAGGAGGCAAGGGCTAGTTTGGAAGAGTAATTGAGGAATGTTTTGTGTTGATATGGCATGCCCAATTTCTGGTGTGCTTTTTTAATGTTGTGAATGTGCATGTCGAAGGATAGGTGTTGGTCAGTGCTATCGCCTAAACGTTTAGTATGCGAGACAACCTCTATAAAGGTGTTATCATGGGAGAGGATAGTGAAAATATCTGTGCTCATGGTGCAGAATTTCTTAGGGGTAAATAGGACTAGTTTAGTTTTTTGGGATTTAATGCTAAATGGTTGTTAGCCATCCATATTTCGGTGGAGCTGAGGGCTGCTTGCGTACATTTTTGAAGTTCATGTGCTGAGTTGGCGGTACAGATGATAGATTCATCTGCATATTGGATGACTGTTTCCTGACTGAGACTGGAGTGGAAGTCATCAATGAAAATGCTGAAAAGTAGTGGGCCTTAGATGGACCCTTGGGGAACATCTGTGGAGGTGAGAAGGAAAGGAGAGAAGGAGTTTAGCCATTTTGTAGATTGGTTTTCCAACTACCTCTCAGACAGGCAAACATGTAGAGTGGAGGAAGAGATACCTATGTTGGATAGTTTTCTAAGAAGAAGTGGATGATCGAGAAATAGAGAGGAGACAAGTTTTCTGGTGTCACGGGCCCGATTGATAGTGTCACAGAAGGAAATAAGAGCTGTTGTGGTACTGTGCCCTCATCTAAAACCATGCTGGGTTGGAGATGGTATGTAGTTGTCAAGCAGGTAGCTAAGTAGCTGGCTGTGAATACATTTCTCGAGGATTTTTGAGATGGGGAAAGGATGGCAATGGGCCAAAAGTTGGAGACATCTATGTTGTTTCTGCCTTTGTGGAGTGGAAAAATAAATGCTTTTTTCCAAATGGAATGAACATAGGACTCTTGGATGGACCTATTAAGAAGTATGCTGATGGGTTATGCAACTGAATTTGCTGTCGTTTGTAGGAATTCGGGAGGCAGGCTGTCAGGCATTTGTGCAAGGTTTTAATTTCAGAAGCATTTTCTTTACTATGGCTGTGGAAATAGGAGCTAGAGAGAAATTGGGAGGATGTGCAGGAGAGGTATTAGTGGCTAGAGGGTCTGGTTGGTTAAGTAGGGTTTGAGGAAGTTGGTTGTGAGGTTAGCTATAATGTCAATAAAATAAGTATTGAAAAGTGTGGCTATTTCCACGGGAGTTTTTTTTCTGTGTCTGGACAGGGGTTAGATTCAGATCCTGGGTGTAGAAGTCTGATGATTGAGCTCCAGAAATGTTTGGGGTTAAGCTTGTGTTGATGTAAGATATGATAGTATTCTTTTTTATCCTTAATGATTTGGCGCTTTACTTGGTTGCAGAGGTGTCTGTAGGTTATGAGGTCTGAGGGCTTTTTGTGCTTTTGCCAAAGCTTTCAGGCTTTGTCCCTGGTGACCATGTTCTGTTTGGCAGCTCTAGTGAGCCATGGAGCATGCAAGAATTTTACGTGTTTGAGCCGGAGGGGTGCTAGGCTCTTCAGAATATTAAGGAAAGAAGAATTAAAATGTACTGCGTTGTCTAGAGGGAGTGTCTTTAGGGGTTCCCAATTAATGGTTTGTAAGGTGGTGTTAAAAACTGCAGGAGAGAATTGTGATAAGTCTCTAGTATATTTGTATTGATGCTTGTGTATTTCAGTTGTAGTTTTGCGTATTACAAATGCTGGCAAGTGGTCACTGATGCTATTTGGGAGGGTTCCTGCGGTGGTAATATTATTGGGGTCAGAGACCATGATCCAATCTAGGATTGTTCCATGGCTGTTGTCTTTGTTGGGTCTGGTAATGTCAACAATTAGTTGGCTGTATTTATATAGGCTGATGTTGGTGGGAGGGGGGTGATGGTGAGAGAAGTCAAGCCAATTTATATTAACATCACCCAGGATTATTGTTTCTGTAGTTATGTTATTGAAAGTCCAGGCTAGGATGTCCTCTAGAATGGGGATGATATTACCAGGGGGAATATACAGGGTAATGATGCATATGTTTTTATTCTCATTAATTTTTAGGTAGGCTTTTAAGATTTCTGCTGTAGCGAAGCTGGATATGTGTGTGTTGTAGAGGATCATATTGAAGGTGTTGGTGTAGATTAGAGCTACCCCAACGCCATTTTTTTTTTGAGGTCTGTGTTTGCATAGGCAGGCAAAGCCAGGAGGGAATATTCTGAGGATTTGATATATGGTTTTAGCCATGTTTCTGTAGCGGCAATAATATTGGGTTTATTGTGTGTTATGCAGGTGTGGAAGTCAGGGATTTTGTTTCTAATACTCTGCAGATTAATAGTAGTTAGCTTCTGAGACTTATACAGGTGGTGTGAGTTGGAAGATGGGGTGGGGTGGGGGGGGCAGGGTTGGGATGGATATCTCAACTAAAGATTCATTTGGAGTATTTGAGCAGGATAGTGGTGGGCTGTTTTTTCCTGTTAGTTTTGTGGTTAAGGAAAGGGGCATAGTTTGTGATAGCTTTGTCATTAGGAGGTAGAATTTTTTCTTTGAAGCAGAGTACATTGTCTGTAGGGTATAGGTTAGGAGAAATGTCGGAGAAGTTTTTGGGTGTTGGTGTATGAATGAAGGATGTAGGTGAAGATATGTATTGGATTGACATAGATTGTAAGGAGGTAAGATGTAGTAGGAGGATTAAGGGTAGTGGTAGGGTGTTAGGTTACATTTAAGTAGCATGTTGGAGAGCTTTGGAATTGTGGGAGTCTATATAGTAGTAAATAGCTGGAAAAGGAGGTGCTAATAATATAAACTAGCATCTTAACCATTAGGCCACCCTCCCAACCCAAATGTGTAGCCAGTATGGGGTGTATACAGATGAGGTCTGGTAAAGGGAGGAGGTAAAGGAAGAATGAGTGTTAGTGTGTGGGAGGAGAGATACACAGTAATGAAAGGTGCTGGTAAGTGAAACTGCTAAAACCATTCCAAAAACTTAAAAAAGACCTTAACTTGAATCTCCCATCTGAATTATGGGGGTTTTAAGAGGTAATTACACAGACCCAGCAATGAAATGCAGACGCATGGCCCTGGTGTACAGTGAAGACCCCACTTGAATAAAAAAGATTATCCAAGAATATTGGATCATTAGTGATAATAAATCCCTAAGCTGACTCCTGGAACCATGACCTTTCTTTCTGAAAAAGGAGAAAAAGTTTGCAACATACTGGAAAGGAGAGCCTGCAGCATCACAAATGACGAAAAACATGCATTCAAAGATAGTCCCGATTGCTTGCTTATGAGGTGGCAGTATTTACAAACTCATTTCTCATCCCACACCACAGGTAAGAAATTATACAGTATACAAAGAAGTGACTGCAACAGTAAAAATGTTTAGAGAGATAAATGCTCGGTCCCTGTTGCTTTCACATCAGAAAACTAAACAAACTTAAGGTCAGAATCACCCAACATAGTATCGATACTGCTTGTCATTTTAATTTCTCATGGTTGATGCAGTTATATCTAAAGAGCTATTAGATAACAAAAAATGCCTCCCCTAGAGAAGGGGAACTCTAATGGCAATTGCACCTTAATGCCTACCATCCACAAGGCCTAAATTCATCAGTATCCCTTAAAAGCAGTAACTTGGGAGGCTGAAAAATAAAGCTTTGTATTAGGCTTGAGAATGGTCACCTTTGAATACTTTTTTTTTTGCTCCATTAGGTTCACCATATGAATATTTTTCATTTATACAGACTTTTCTCATTTTGAATTTTTCCTGTCCATTATATGTTTTTGTTGTTTATGTTCTTTCTCTTCATTTTAGCTTTGTTTCTTTTTTCTACTATACTGACATGAGTTTTCATTTTAATAACTTGGTTTTTACACTTCAAAACTTTTGAACTTGCACCTAGACAGGTTTTGCTTAGGTTCTTGTAGGTTCATGAGTGTATGCTCAGCTAACAATCACAGCCAGGGTCTTTTTTAAGCACAGCAATGCTTCCCAAATGTAACTGGTACTCAAAAGTTATTCTAAAGGGTATAGGTAGGCCTGGCCTTGGGATAGTCAGACATATAGCTTGCATCGGTCTGCTGGAGACACATGATGATGATCTTCATGTTTCACTGTTGCAGTTATCACATTTGGGTTATCCCTGCCAGGGTAACCCTTGGCTGGCCCAAATACCAGAAGCTTAGCATTTCTGCGTCGGTTGCTGTTGCTTCAGGACTGACGTCAGGTCGTCAGTAATATAAAGTAAGGCAGCAGATGCCATCATCAGTCTTTCTTGCTGTGGAGCCCGAAGCAGAAGCAGCATGAGTGCCGGTTGGCCACTACCTGAGTTTTGTCTACCGATTTGAAGCTGAAGTCTTCTAAAGCTCAGTACCCCGTTGGAGATCCTTTTTTTCTTGCACTAACCGATGTCAGAAAAAAGTTAACAATTGTCTCACCTGTGGAAAGCAAATACCACACCGAGACTTTCATTCTTACTGCATCACTTGTTTAGACCCAGATCACGACATCCCCCATTGTCGCTTCTGTGCTTTGTTCAGTGCCAGAAGTATCCATCATCGGGCCCTTATTGTCGCTAGATATTTTCGCTTACAGTCCTTGAACTCCGATATGGCTACGGTAAGCCATCTGACAGTAGATCTTCCAAAAAAAAAACGTAAAGATAAAGACAGAGATGGATCGCACAGGTCCAAACCTACTGACGATACTCCGTTAACCTAGTCATCAGTTCACTGGTCCTCAGTGAGGTGGATTCGCAGGTCGCTACCGAGACCCTTTCAGGGTCCGGTGTGCCGCAAAACTCCTTCTTCGACTAAGGATCCTGCGGTCGTCTCTACCTTGGATGGGTCCGGAGCCACTGAGCAGGCACCGGCTTCCGAGGAAGTCCTTCATACTACCGATTCGTGACACAAACCAACATCTTTCGTGACTACCGTTCTTTAGAAAACTACCGGGTTTCATAGGCCCAGGGTACGAACCACACCCAAGAAACTGACTACCCAATCTCAGGCACCTGCTTCCTTGCCTCAGTCTCAAATGCTTAAAATGGTGGAAAACCTTATCATGCTGATCAGAGGAAGCCAAGCTACCCCCTCCAAAAGGAAAAGAGATCTGTCCCCTGTAGTTTTGTCTGAACAAGAGTCAGATGACTCTGATGCACCTGAATGTGAAGACATGCAACCCCTCTCTACTTATTAGGATTCTGATGCAGAGGATTCCATCCCTTCCACCTCTCCCCCAGAGGATTTTTCCTTTGGGGAACCCTTCATACCTTAAGGGATCATTTCCAATGGGAGAGTCAGGACTACCCTCAGATTAAAAACAGACTCGGGGAATTCTTAGATCTTCCACAGCACAGACCCTTGGCCATCCCCCCAGTCCTGGATGTTGTGGAGGATGTTTTGCTGGAATCCAGCTTGACTCCTGAACCCAGAAAAAGCAAACAGGTACTGTAGAGTCCCTGACTCTCACAAATTTCTTTTTAAAAATCCTACTGCTGACCCTGAGGTAATTTTTCAAGGGCCTAAAGGGATTAAAGCAACCTCTGCTAAGAAATCCGACCCCCACAGATAAGGATTCCCAAGCACTAGACAGGTGGGGTAAAAAAGTATACACCTCAGCTACTCTTGCTATCAGGGCACTAAATTGTCAGTTCCATATGCTAAAATTTCAGAAACATACCCTGAAACTCCTCAAATAAAAAATGTCTTCCTTTCCTGCTTGTGCAGAATCTAGAGAGTTACAAGAGTTAATGCATTCTGCAAATCAAGTAACTAAACACACCTTGCACTGTGTTTTTGATGCCTTAGAAGCTTCTTGCAGGGCAGCAGTCACTGGATCTGTCATTAGAAGGCATACATGGCTTAAGGAACAGCCCTTGCCAGACCATGTCAAATCTAAATTGTTGGATGTCCCCTTGCACAAAGACAACTTATTTGGCACTAAGGCAGAAGAGGTCTTAAAAAAGATGGAAGAAAAAGCAAAATCTATGCAGACAGTTAAGTACTTTACAGGTCCAGCCACCCAGGTTCAGCAGGCATTGTCCCACCAAGCACTGGTCCTTTCCTGCTCCCACTAAGCCAGTCCAGTCCAGACCTCGGGGAACCAGACCCCCCCCCCCCCAGACAGCAGCCACAGGGAATGCAGAGATCTAAGCAGTGGACTACCTCCACTTCAAAACCAGGGAGTTCTAAGCCACCCCCTTATGGTAAGAACTCATGACTCGCATCCCCCACCCCCTCCCTCTGCCCACCTTCACTTACCCCTAGGAGGAAAACTCTCCTTTCACGCAAGCACCTGGGCCACCATTGCCAACGAGCAGTGGGTTCTCAACATAGTGTCACAGGGATACAGATTTTCTTTCCACACCCTTTCTATCCCAAAAGGGTTCCCAGATCTACCTCCAAACCAGTGGGCAGAGGTGCAAAAGCAAGTCCTTTCCCTGTTCTGTATGAGGGGAGTAGAGCACGTTCCTGCAGAACAGAGAGGCCAAGGTTTCTACTCCAGACTTTTTCTGGTACCCACAAAAAGAGGGCACTTGGTGCCCCATCCTCAATCAATCCATTCTAAACACCTTCCTGATGATCCCAAAATTCAAAATGGTCACCCTCCAGCAGCTGCTACCCATGCTCTCCAAGGATGCTTGGCTAGCCACCCTAGATCTAAAAGAGGCCTACCTCCATATTCCTATCAGGGAATCATGCAGAAAATATCTCCTTTTCAGGGCAGGATCCCAGCACTGTCAGTTCTCTGCGCTTTCCTTTGGCTTATCTACTGCTCCCAGAGTTTTCATAAAATGTCTGGCTCTGGCCATTGCCTTTTGCAGACAAAGGAATATTCAGATTTACCTATACTTAGATGACTGCCTAATTCAGGCAAATAGCCAGGAAAAGCTGCTCAAGCATCTGGCCTTTGTAAAGTCCGTACTAACCTCCCTAGGGTACACAATCAACGAAAAGAAATCCAAACAGGTGCCCACCCAAAGGATTATATTCTTGGGAGCAAGCCTGGACACAGAATCCCAGATGGCATTCCTTACACCAGAAAAGCAAAATTTCCTGACAGCCTACTTCTCTCAACTAGCCACCAGACCCAGCTATCTGCAAGGAAGATCCTGCAAGCTCTGGGGTTCATTACATTTATTATTTATTTTACATGTGTTGACCGGGCTAGTCTAACTGGATATATGTCCATTTTCAGTAGAGGCCCGGGGAGAAAAGCTCCACATAAAATATACATCACATTAATAATTTAGTTTAAAGACATAAAAGTTCAATTAGCAACACTAGTCATAAAAAAATATGTGCTTCTCGGTAGAAAAGCATATGTGATATAAGACAGTAGAACAATTTTTTTTTTTTTTTGTATTCCCCAATGGTCAATCACTGTGGGAAGGAAGTATTTAGAAGGATGAAGAGATTCTAGAACAAAGTTATAAGTAAGGAGCAGCAGGAGAGACTAGTTTAAGAGAACAGAGATAGGAGAAATTTGGTTAAGAGGTAGATACAGAGAGTTATAGGGGAGAAGACAGTCATGTTTATCTAGGGAAGAATAAGTCTGTCATAGAGGTAGGAAGTGGACTTATATGAGAAAACTGAGTAGAGGTGGAAAAGCAAAGGAAGAAATGGATGATAAAGTTAACTGGATGAGAGAATATTAATCTGGGTTAGTACAGGAACATAGCCAGTGGCTAGTTAGATATACCTTGTTTCTTTTTGAAAAGTGTAGAAGAAGAAAGAGAGGTAAGTTCAGAGGGCAGTAGGTTCCAGCTTTTACCCACTGCATTAGAGAAGAGGGAGTCACCTGCTTTATTGGAGGGTTTATATACAGAAACCAGTAGTTTGTGGGCTGAGCGTAGATTTCTAAGATTGTTATATTGGCTGATAATCTTGCATACTACTCATTCCATATGCCAGACTGCATACGAGGAAGCTTCAGTGGTACCTAAAAAGCCTTTGGTGTCAACACACTCAAGATCTGGAGAATCTTATACCTATAATTCCTTGCCTCAGAACAGATTTTCTTTGATGGGCAACAGCATGCTCCCACAACAAGGGACTACCTTTCTCACCACCCACTGCCGCCCAGACTCTCACCACAGATGCATCAGACTATGCCTGGGGTGCACACCTGGATGGCAGGTGCATACAGGGCCAATGGAGCCCACAGCAAATCCTTCTGCACATCAACCAAAAAGAGATGATGGCTGTCCAGCATGCATTGATAGCTTTCAAGACCCTTCTCTGCCCAGGGGCTCTCCTGATCAAAACAGACAGCACCGCTGTAATTTAGTATATCAACAAGCAGGGAGGGACACACTCCTACCCTCTATGCAGGCTGGCCATGACCCTTTGGCACACAGCCTCTGCCATGCAACTCCACCTGTTAGCACAATTCCTACCAGGTTGTCTCAACTCTCTGGCAGACCTATTAAGCATAAATCTTCTGGACCCACATGAGTGGCAGCTCAACAGAAGAGCATTCACCCTAATAACTCAGAAATGGGGCATCCCGAAGGTCTACCTCTTTGCCTCCCACACCAACCATCAGCTCAGCAAATTCTGCACTAGGAAGCATCACTGTATGGCTTGGAAAGTGGATGCCCTGTCCTTCCCCTGGGTCAGTCTATCGGTCTATGCCTTTCCTCCACTACCTCTCATCCGCAGGGTACTGCTTAAAATAAAGGAGGAAAAACCAGCTCCAGACTGGCCTCACCAGCACTGGTACCCCTTGCTGTGCAGCCTGTCCCCTTGCCACCATGGCATCTTCTTCAGATTCCAAACCTCCTGACCCAGAGGGAAGGGGAATTCATGCATCCCCAATTGCAGACACTCAGTTTGGCAGCTTGGCTTATTCCCTAACCCCCCTGATCAATCTGCCAACCTCAGTAAACTGGTTCTAGATGTTATACATGAGGCCAGATGCCCTAGCACTAGAAAGTCTTATGCTGACAAATGGAAAAGGTTCAGCACCTGGACTCAGGCTAAGGGAGCCAATACAGCACAGCCCTCCCTCTCTCTCATCCTGGATTACTTAGCTGACCTACTACACAGTGGCCTCTCTTTGTCCTCTATTAAAAGTCATGCCTCTGCTATCTCTGCTCATTTTCCCACTGAGCAGCCCCTTTTCTCACACCCCTTGATCAAACAGTTCCTAAGAGGAGCTAGCAACTTGAGACCACCCAGAAAAGCACCAACCCCAGCTTGGGACCTTAACTTTGTGTTGGAAAATATCACCCTGCCCCCCCTTCGAACCAGCTTCTTCTGCAGAGCTAAAATTTCTCTCCTGGAAGACAGCTTTCTTTCTGGCCATCACTTCAGCCAGAAGAGTCTCAGAGCTGCAAGCGCTCATGGCTGTGGAACCCTTCATCATCTTCCATGCTGACAGGGTATTCCTCACGATGAACCCATCCTTCATGCCCAAGGTGGTGTCCAGTAGGGCTCTCAACCAATCCATTCATTTGCCCACCTTTTTTCCTAATCCCCAGAACAAGGGGGAAAGGATCCTGCACTCTCTAGATGTGCACAGACAGCCCAGATTCTATCTAGATAGGACTAAATCCTTCAGAAAGTCTGAACAATTGCTGGTTAGCTTTGCTACAGGGGCAGAAAGCAAAACCATAACCATCTCCAAACAAACCATTCACTGTTGCAGTCCTGGTTTCACTCCCTCCATCCCCCTTTTTTCTTCTCTTTCCTTACAAGGGACATATTGGTATTTACTTTATATTGGTGGGATTCTTTCACCAGAACTTGGGGACTCCTGACAGGTTAGGGCAAGAAAAACTGATGTAATGGCATCGGCTGCGTTACTTTATCCTATCAGTCTTGAAGCAACAGCAACTGACACAGAAATACTAAGCCTCTGGTATTCGGGCCAGCCAAGGGGTACCCTGGCAGGAATAACCCAAATGTGATGACTGCAACAGTGTTACTCTCGAATCTACATTTATGGTAAGTGTACACAACTGTACTTTCTTCATGTTTCACTGTTGCAGTCATCACTTGTGGGCTATCCCTGCCGGATAGCCCTCCGTCGGCCCGAATACCAGAGTCAAGCTTTTCCCCTGCGCCGGCTGCTGTCACCTCTGGACTGACGTCAGGTCAAGAGTGGTATAAAGGAGAGCAGCCGCCACCATTACATCAGTGTTTTTTGCCATGGAGCCAGTAGCAAAAGCAGTTTGTCTGTGTGCCGGTCGGTCGTTGCTAGAGTGGAAGTTGAATCTGAAAATGACTAAAGCAAAGTACTTCGTTGGGGACCTTTTTCTTGCACTAACCGAAGTCCAAAATGGTCAGTAATTGTCTCTGTTGTGGAAAACAAATACCACTCTGAGACTTACATACCTTGTGCGTTACTTGTCTCGGCCCAGACCACGACATCCCCCGTTGTCGGTTCTGCGCACTTTTCAATTCAAGGACTATTTGCTGTAGAGCTGATTTTGTAGCCAGGCATTTCTGAAGTAGTTCCTCGCATTACAAAATGGCATCCCTTGGTCAGCAGTGTGGATATTCCCAAAAAACAAAAAGATAAAGGGACAGACCACACAAACTTAAGCCTTCAGACGACCTGTCCCAGAAGCAAGTCATCAGTTCTCAGGAATTCAGTGAGGTGCATTCGCAGCCCCGATGCCGACTCGTTTCCTTCGCAGGCCTCTACCGAGACCCTTTTGGAGTCCAGTTTGCTGCTGGGAAATGCTTCATCATCCGATCCCTCGGTTGTTTCCACTTTGGTTTGGTCCAGAGCCACTACGCAGGCAATGGCTTCTGTGGATGTTCTTCGCACAACCGATTCAAGGCAAAAACCTACATCTTTGCCTCGGACTACCACATCCCAGCGACAGATGGATTTACCTAGGTCTAAAAGCATGACTACCCCAAAGAAAACCATCTCTAGTCACCATCTTACTTCTCCTCCACTGCCTCAGACTCAGTTACTGAAAATGGTGAAGGACCTCATCACTTTCATCAGGGTTAGCCATACCACTCCTTCTAAAAGAAAGGGATACTTCCTCTGAAGTTCACACAGAGCCGGATTCTGAACTTTCAGAATACCTTGATTCAGATGAAGAACAACAACCTCTCACCTCCTTTGAGGATTCTGATGCAGAGGAATCTATTCCTTCTGCCTCCCCCCCCCGAGAATCTTTCATTTGGGGAAACCCTACACACATTCGGAGAACATGGCCACTGGGAAGCCAAGTATCCTCAGTCTAAGAAAAGACTAAGAGAGTTTCTAGATCTTTTTCAGCACAGACCCTTGGCCATCCCTCCTATTCTGGACATGGTGGATGATGTTTTCAATAAATCTATCCTCACCCCTGATGCCCTACCCCCTGCTCCTAGAAAACCTGACTGGTACTACAGGGTGCCTGATTCATATAACTACTTGTTTAAAAACCCTGCAGCAGACCCAGAGGTCATCACACAGGGGCCCAAAGGGGCCAAGGCTAACTCATCTAAAAAACCCAGTTCCTTCTGACAAGGACTCGAGCTCTGGACAGATGGGGTAAGAAATTGTACACCTCCACAACCTTAGCTATTAGAGTGATTAACTGCCAGTTCCATATGCTAAAATATCAACAGCACACCTTGGAACTTATGAAGCAAAAAATGTCATCTTTACCTGACACTAATACATCCAAAGAGTTAGCAAATCTCCTGCACTCTACTTCTCAAGTAGCTAAACACTCCCTGCACTGCAGATTCGATGCCGAAGGAGGCTCAAGTAGGGCCGCTCTGGCAGGCTCAGTTATTAGGAGGCATGCATGGCTAAAAGAACAGCCATTACCTGATCATGTAAAATCAAAACGTCTTGATGCCCGCCTGGATAAAGACCACTTGTTTGGATCAAAAGCAGTGGCAGTCATCAAAAGGATGGAGGATACAGCTAAATCTATGCAAACAGTAAAGGACTTCCTCCAAGTTCAACCTCCCAGATTCAGCAGAAACTTTCCATCTAAGCACTGATCTTTCCCAACCCTCAATAGACAGGTTCAAGGGAGGCCTTGCAAGGACAGACTAGTTAGACCACAAAATGAAATCCAGCAAAGAACTAAGCAGTGGCCCTACACCACTTCCACAGCAGGGAGTTCTAAGTCCAGTCACTACTCTAAGAATGTGCAATGACTCCCACTCCCCCCTCCCATCAGAGGTTAGGAGGAAGGCTATCCCTTTACAAACAAAATTGCCTGTCTGTAACAAAGGACCAATGGGTATTAAAAATCATTTTTCAGGGCTACAAATTTACCTTCCAACAAGTTCCAGCCTTAACAGGTTACAAAAATCTACCCTCCAAATCAGTGGGCAGAAGCATTAAAACAAGTGCACATACTCCATGCTCAAGAAGCAGTGGAGCCTGTGCCACAGCAGAAAGTAGGAAAAGGTTTTTACTCCAGACTGTTCCTAGTGCCAAGAAAAGGCACTTGGCAACCCATCCTCAACCTGTCCACTCTAAACACTTTCCTAGAGGTCCCAAAATTCAAAATGCTAACTCTTCAAAAACATTTACCAATGCTGGGCAAAAATGCTTGGCTAGGCACCCCAGACCTAAAGGATGCCTACCTTCATATACCCATAAGGGAGTCTTGCAGAAATTACCTACACTTCAAAGCAGGTTCACAGCACTTTCAGTTCTCTGCGCTACCCTTTGGGTTATCTACAGCTCCCAGGGTCTTCACAAAATGCGTGGCCCCAGTGGTTGCCTTCTGCAGACAGCAAAACATCCAGATTTACAATTATCTGGACGACTGCCTAATCCAGGCAGACAAAGAGAAGTTACTACAGGACCTGCTCTTTGTACAAACAACCCTAACCTCTCGAGTTCACTATCAACAAGAAAAAAATCAAACCTAAACCCCAACAGGCAGATCACCTTCTTCGGCGCACTTCTGGACGCAGCCTCCCAAACAGCCTTCCTCTCACCAGAAAAACAGTGCTTTCTGCCAAATTACTTCTCCCAGCTAGCTCTCAGAAAAAAAAATCACAGCAAGGAAAATTCTGCAAGCACTGGGTTACATGTCATCCTGCATTCTGATGATTCCCCTGGCCAGGCTGCACATGAGAAAACTCCAGTGGTACCTAAAGAACCTTTGGTGCCAACACTCTCCAATCTATGGAGACCACTCCCCCCCCCCATTCCCTGCATAAGGAATGAGTTTCTTTGGTGGGCAGAGGCATGCACTCAGAACAAGGGCCTTCCCTTCACCTACCTTCGTCATGGTCAGACTATCACCACAGACCTAGCTTGGGGTGCTCATTTAGACACCCGGTGCACCCATAGCTCTTGGGACCTCAGGCACCTTCACTAGCGCATCAACCTAAAGGAAATGATGGCAGTTCACAAGGCTATCACATCCTTCCAAGACCACCTAAAACCAGGAGTCCTCCTCATAAAAACAGACAATACCACAGTTGTGGTACATCAACAAGCAGGGGGGGACACACACCTACCCTCTATGTCAACAAGCAATAAGCCTCTGGCAGACAGCCTCCTCCATGGGCCTACACTTGATAGCCCAGTACATCCCAGGAA
The DNA here is from genome assembly GCF_019279795.1 of Protopterus annectens. NCBI lineage: Eukaryota > Metazoa > Chordata > Ceratodontiformes > Protopteridae > Protopterus > Protopterus annectens. The sequence goes on from NC_056739.1 coordinate 816,761,912, forward strand.
TAAACAACACCCTAGCAGACCATCTAAGCAGAAACTACTTAGACCCCCATGAGTGGAAACTCCAAAAGGAGACATTCCTCCAAATCACCCAGGCCTGGGGAACACTAGAGCTGGACCTATTTGCCTCACAACACAACAATCAGCTGCACAAATTCTGCACCAGGGAGTTCCACCCGCTGGCTTGGAAAGTGGATGCTCTCTCATTCCAATGGACCAATCTCTTCAGTTATGCATCCCACCCCGCCCTTACTCTCTGGGATATTGCTCAAAATAAGGCAGGAAAGACCAAAAGCCGTCCTTATAGCACCAGCATGGCCCAGGCAACATTGGTACCCCTTGCTGCTCAGCCTGACCAAGGAGCCTTACAGGCCCCTGCCTTGAACTAGAGGAGTGATTCTGCATCCAAACCTGCGCACACTCAAACTTTTCTGCATGGCTTATCCCCCAGGGACTGGGGATAACCCACAGTTGAGCAAGCAGATGTTCTAAGTGTTTTACTGTTGCAGTCATCACACTTGGGTTATCTGCCTGCAGGTAGCCCTCAGTCGGCCTGAATACCAGAGTCTTGGGATTTCTGCATTGGATGCTGTTGCCTCTTCTATGATGTCAGGTCGTCAGAGGTATAAAACATGCAGCTGCCATTACATCAGTATTTCTTGCTGAGAAGGAGCCCGAAGCAGAAGCAGTTCACAAGTGCCGGTCGGACGCTACCTGAAAGTTTCATTTTTTTGAGTTTCAGACCTGAAATCTTCTAAAGCTAAGTACCCCGTTGGGGATTCTTTTTTCTTGCTCTAACCAATGTCAGAAAAAATTAACAATTGTCTTGCCTGTGGAAAGCAAATACCTCACATAGATTTTCATTCTTACTGCCTCACGTGTCTAGGCCCAGACCATGATGTCCCTCACTGTCGGTTTTGTGCCTTGTTTAGCACCCAAACCAATCGTCATCGGGCTATTTTTGTAGCTAAATTCTTTTGCTTTCATTCTCTGTATTCTGAAATGGCTTCGGTAAGCCATCTGACTACCGATCTTCTGAAAAAGCACAAAGGCAGACCGCATAGGTCAAAAATTGCCGACGATGCTTCCGTTAAGTTAGTTGCCAGTCCGCCGGTACTCAGCGAGGCACCTTTGCAGCCTCTGATGCCCACTTCTACAGATTTGCAGGCCTCTGCTGGAACCCATTCGGAGTCCGGTATGCCGCGAGATGATGCTTTGACTATGGAACTTGTAGATGTCTCTACCTTGGATGGGTCCGGAGCCGCTGTGCAGGCACTGGCTTCTGAGGGTGTATTCTGACCTACTGATACTTGTGTTAAACCGACAACTTAATTTCCAACTAAATCTACTGTGTTTCTCAGGCCCAGAGTTCACACGACGCCTAGAAAACCAATGTCCAAAGTGCATGCTCAAGCTCCCATGCCACAAAAACAAATGCTTAGAATGGCTGAAGACCTTATAACTCTAATTAGGGGAAGCCAGCCTTCCCCTGCCAAAAGACAAAGAATTGAACTTCCTTCTGAATCTACAGACCAGGAGTCTGATGACTCTGACCCTTCTGATTACCAGGACATACCCTTATCTACCTATGAGGATTCAGATGCAGAGGAATCCATTCCCTCTGCCTTCCCCTCCAGAGGAATTTTCTTTTGGTGAAACCTTGCATACCTTAAGAGAGCATTTCCACTGGGAATACCAAGACTATCCTCAGTCCAAAAAGAGACTCAGGGAATTTTTAGATTTGCCTCAGCACAGGCCTCTAGCTATACCCCCTGTCCTGGATATTGTAGATGTTGTCTTCTTGGAGTCCAATCTTATAGGTTCATAGGTAGGTACTAGGCTATCAGCCCAAGGGCCTACATAAGCCTAGCCAACAAGGTTCCCTGGCTTACGCCACCCAAGAAAGTTATTTTCCTGTGCCACTGTCGAGCAGAGACACAGAAGTGATCCCCGGGGTGTATTTCCTATTTTCCATCCACTCATCAAGATTTGTCTTGAAGAGTGCTAATGAAGAACTTTGCTTGACATAGATGGGTAGCCTGTTCCAGAGTATGGGTAGTCTCTGGGACAGGAATCTATCCCTCCAGCATGTCCTGTTTATTGTGGTGACAAGGTTTAGGTCCCTAGAGCATGTAGCTTGGAGGGATTGGGATTTCTTTAGGTGTAGCATGTCCAACAGCTCTGGATTTGACATAGCTTTATATGTTAGGCAGAGATCACCTCGGAGTAGGCGATATGCTATGGAGTAAAGCTGGAGTTTTTTGAGGTGGTCAGTGTAGGGCATTTGTTTGAGGCCAGTAATCCTCTTTGTGAGGTACTTCTGTGGCCTTTCCAGCTGCTGCAGATGTCTTGTGAGGTACATTCCAAAAGGGGTGTTGTACTCTATAATGGGTCTAATGAGTGTCGAGTAGATGGGAACAATGACCTCTTTTTTCCTGGATGAAAACTCTTTTATGATGAGGTGTGCCACGTAGAAGGACTTCCTGACTACTCTGGTGATGTGACTATCAAAGGAGAGACTACTGTCCACCTTGGTCTCAAGGTCTCTTATCACACATTCAGTGTTAAGTAGATTGCTGCCTATGTGGTAGTTCATGGGTACAGAGTTTTTAACCAAAGGGGATGACACTGCGCTTTTTGGCTTTGAGCTTGAGGTCATGGCTCTGACACCAGGCATCTGTCTCAGCGAGGTCCTTCTGTAGGATGTCCACATCATTTGGGGACTTGACTCCTGACACCTTACCACCAGCTCCTAGAAAACCTGACAGGTACTACAGAGTACCTGACTCTCACAAATTTCTCTTTTTAAGAATCCTACTTTGGATCCAGAAACCATTTCCCAGGGACCTAAAGGCATTAAGACTACTACAGCTAAAAACCCTACCCCTTCAGACAGATGGGGTAAGAAGGTATATACCTCTGCAACTCTTGCCATCAGGGCTTTGAATTGTCAGTTTCACATGTTGAAGTACCAGCAACATATTATGGAACTAATTAAACAAAAAATGGTGTTACTTCCAGATTGAGCAGAAAATAAAGATTTACAAGAGTCAATGCATTCTGCAAACCAAGTTAGTAAACATACTTTGCAGTGTGGGTTTGGTGCCTTAGAAGCATCTTGCAGGGCTGCTGTCACTGGGTCTGTGCTGAGAAGGCTTGCCTGGCTAAAGGAACAAGTCTTGGCTGACCATGTCAAAGCAAAATTACTAGATGCTCCATTAAATCAGGAGTGTTTGTTTGGCACAAAAGCAGAAGAAGTTCTTAAAAAGATGGAAGAAAAAGCAAAATCTATGCAAACCGTCAAAGATTTCTTACAGGTGCAGCCATCTAGATTCAGCAGGCATCGGCCTTCAAAAAACTGGTCATTTCCAGTCCCTCTCAGGCCTTCTCAGTCCAAACCCAGGGGAAACAGACCACCAAGACTACAGTCTCAGGGTATGCAGAGATATAAACAATGGAGTGTTTCCACCGCAAAACAAGGGAGTGGTAAGCCACCCCCTTATGGAAAAAGTTCACAATGACTTTCCAATTATCCTTCCCAGCCATGCCCAAATACTTGCGCCCCTAGGATGGAAACTCACCCTTCAGGCAAAAAACTGGATGTCCATTACTCAGGACCGATGGGTTCTAAACATTGTATCCCAGGGATACAGATTCTACTTCCACTCACTGCCAACACCAAGCAGGTTGCCAGACCTTCCTCCAAACCAGTGGGTAGAGGCTCAAAAGCAACTGCTTTCCCTTTGCCATATCAGGGCTAGTCAACCTGTTCCAGTAGAACAAAGGGGACATGGTTTCTACTCCAAACTGTTACTGGTGCCCAGAAAAGAGAGCTCTTGGTGCCCTATCCTGGATCTATCAATTCTCAACACCTTTCTGGTGATCCCAAAATTCTAAATGCTTACACTCCAACAGCTTCTTCCTATGCTAGCCAAGGATGCCTGGTTAGTCACCCTAGACTTAAAAGAAGCTTATCTGCACATCCCCATAAGGGAGTCTTGCAGGAAATGTCTACGTTTCAGGGCAGGGTCTATGCACTATCAGTTTTCTGCGCTTCCCTTTGGCTTATCTGCTGTGTCCAGAGTATTCACAAAATGCTTGGCTCCAACCATTGCATACTGCAGGCAGAGAAATATTCAAATCTACCCATACTTGGACGATTGGCTGATTCAGGCGGACAGTCAGGAATTGCTACTTCAGCACCTGACATTTGTAAAAAGACTTCTAGCTTCACTGGGATACACCATCAACAAAAAGAAATCACAACTGGTGCCCAGCCAACAAATTGTATTCCTGGGAGCAAGCTTGAACACAACTTCCCAGGTGGCATTCCTCACTAAAGAAAAGCAGGTCCATTTGACAAACTATTTCAAACTAATAGGTTCATAGGTTGGTACTAGGCTATCGGCCCTAGGGCCTATACAAGCTTAGCCATAACAATTCCCTGGCTATTTCTTCCCACATTATTTACTTCCCTGAACCCCTGTCTAGCAGGGTGACTGACGTGATCCCCGGTGTGAATTTCCTTTCTCCCATCCAATCATCAATGTTCCTTTTGAAGAGGGCCAAAGAGGCGCTCTGCTTGACATGTGTGTGCAGTCTATTCCAGAGTCTGGGGAGTCTCTAGGTCAGGAATCTATCCCTCCAGCATGTTTTTTTTTTTATTGTGATGAGAAGGTTTAGATCCCTGGAGCATGTGGCTCTGAGGGATTGGGATTTCTTTAAGTGTAGCATGTCCAACAGCTCTGGGTTTGACATGGCCTTGTATGTTAAACAGAGATCGCCTCGGAGTAGATGATATGCGACAGAGTATAACTGGAGTTTTTTAAGGTGGTCAGCATAGGGCATCTGCTTTAGGCCTGTGATTCTTTTAGTGAGGTATTTCTGTGGCCTTTCCAGTTGCAGATGTCTTGAGAGGTACATACCAAATGGGGCGTTGTATTCTATAATGGGTCTAATGAGGGATGAGTACAGCGGGACAATGACCTCCTTTTTTCTGGATGAAAAGCCCTTAGTGATGAGGTGTGCCACATAGAAGGCTTTCCTGACTGTTGTGGCGATGTGGTTATTGAAAGTGAGACCACTGTCCACCTGTGTCCCTAAGTGTCATCACACTTTTGGTGTTTAGTGTACTGCCACCTATGTGGTAATTCACGGGTACATGTTTTTTCCCAAAGGGGATAACTATACATTTCTTGGCATTGAGCTTGAGCCCATGGCTCTGGCACCAAGCATCTGTTTCTGTAAGGCCCTTTTGTAGAGTATCCACATCATTTGGGGATTCAGTAATGGCTCCCAGTTTGCAGTCATCTGCGAACTTTGTTAGCCAGAGTCCCTTAGTGTTGACCTGTACTTCAGAGAAGTAGATGCCAAACAAGAGAGGTCCCAGGACTGAATCTTGAGGTACTACACTTGTCACTTGTCTGGAGCTGAATTTGGAGTCAGCTACTTTTACAGTGTGGGTTCTGTCAGTAACCCAGTTGGCAACCCATCAAGTGACGTAGGGATTAATGCCTTGCTTAGTAAGCTTATCTATGATTCCAGAGTGGGGGATGGTGTCAAACGCCTTGGCGAGGTCCAGATAGGCTGTGTGGACTGCCTTACCCTTGTCCATGGCTCTGGAGACTGATTCAAAGAAGTCAATCAGGTTTAGGAGACAAGATTGTCCCTTCACGAACCCAAACTGGGTGGGGCCCAGTGTTTTAAGGTTGCCAATGTCTTTGTTTATAAGTTCCATTTTAATACGTTCCATGGCCTTGCAGATCAGGCTCGGCAGACTGATGGGGCGGTAGTTCCCAGGATCCAAGGTGGATCCCCTCTTGTGGAGTGGGATAACTGTAGCTGTGTGCCACTCAGTGGGCATGAAGCTTGAGGTGAGGGTATGATTAAACATGACACTTAGGTGAGGTGCCAGTTCATTTTGTAGTCCATGTAGTACACAGCCCGGGATGTCATCTGGTCCCACGGATGCTGTATTCTTAGCTTTGGAGAGTGTGTTTTTTACCTGTGTGGCCATTATTACTGGAATTTGGCAATCTGGTATTGAGATGGGCCATTTAGGGGGTGAGAGTGGGGTGAAGTTGGCACTGAATCGATCTGCCAGGATATTGGCAATATCCTTGGGATCAGTATATTTAATGCCATTCTGTTGTAGCTCAGAGCAGATCTGAGCATTGCCGTTTAGATTCTTGACATAGTTATAGAATGCCTTGTGGTTGTATTTGGAATCTTTGGCAGTTTTATTTTCGTAACTAGCTTTGGAGAATTTTATGAGGGATCTCAGCTTCTTACTAAGGCTGGTAAGGGAGGTTTTTGCATCCTGGTATTTTCCTCTTTTCTGCAACAGTTTCTTACTTTTGTTGTAAAGTTTGTTTATGGCAGGGGACCACCAGATTGGCTTCCTTTTTTTGGAGGAGCGCATCTTGGTTCTATTTGGGATGGCATGATTCATGCATGAGTGGATGTGCTCGTGCAGTGCCTTAATGTAGGACTCAGCAGTCGAACTTTCAGTTCCCGTCTGCATGGGTGTCATGAATTTTGTAACTTCTGACTTGAGTAGCATGAAGTTGGCTTTGGAGAAGTTTTTTATGGAGGTTTCCTTACTGGGAGGTGGGGGTGGGATGTGGATGTTAAGGGTGATTAGCTTATGGTCTGACCTGACCAATGAGGGGGTGACCATAGGTGTGGAGCATCGATTTCCCATATTAGTAATGACCAGGTCTAGGATATTGGAGCCACTGGTGGGACCATGGATTAGTTGATCCAGGGCATCAGAATTTATGAATTCCAAGAACTGTTGGGCAAAGGTGTTGGTACACGAGTAGTTTTCCCAGTTAATGGCAGGGTAGTTGAGATCACCCAGTATTAGGGTGTTTGGTTGGTTGTATATTAATATGTTCCAGTATGTTTAGAAAGATGTAGTGAGAATCTTGGGGCATGGTGGGGGATCTGTAGCAAGCTACAATTTGGATTGCAATCTTACCAAGTGTTAGTTGCACCTGGAGAATTTCAGATGCATTGTGTTGGGCAACTAACCTGGTGGTGGGAATATCCCTGGTGAATATGGACACTCCTCCACCTTTATTGTTTCGATCCTGGTTTGGTGGCTGAAAAGTGTGGTAAAAGTTGTAGCCTGGTATTGTAGGGGTGCTCTCTGGAGCCTTGAACCAGGTCTCAATTACTGCACAGATATCGATGTTCTCCATTTTTAGGAGTGCCTCGAGAGAGTGCATTTTGAGGTTTACACTTCTAGCATTGAGTAGCATTACTTTCAGATTTTGCATGCTTGTACCTGTTATGGTGGTGGTTTTGTCCTTTGAACTTTGCCTAAAAAAGGCACTATAGGGGTGGCAAGAGCCTTAGCCAGTAATCTGAATCCCAGGGGAGGCAGGTGCAGACCATCTCTGGCAAAGCATCGTGGTTTGTCGATCATGTCATCCCAGGATCCCCTTTGGAATGAACCCAGCTATCTGCAAGGAAAATACTGCAAGCCCTAGGGTTCATGGCCTCATTCATCAAGACTGCATATGAGGAAACTTCAGTGGTACTTAAAAAGTCTCTGGTGTCAACATTCTCAGGACCTGGAAATGGTGATTCCTATCATACCTTGTCTAAAGGCAGAGATCCTTTGGTGGGCAGAAGCATGCAACCACAACAAGGGACTTCCTTTCACTCAACCCAACCCCTCGCCACCCAAACCCTGACAACAAATGCATCAGACTATGCATGGGGGGCTCACATGGCAGGCAAATGCATTCAAGGCAAATAGAGCCCAGAACAAATCCCCCTGCATATCAATCAAAAAGAGATGCTAGCTGTACAGAATGCTCTGACAGTCTTCAAATACCTTATCCTTCCAGGACAGCTCCTGATAAAGACAGACAACACCACAGTTATGTGGTACATAAACAAGCAGGGCAGAACTCATTCTTACCCACTCTGCAGGTTAGCCATGGCTCTGTGGAACACAGCCTTGAGCATCCAAGTGCACCTACAAGCTCAATTCCTGACAGGCAAGCAAAATTCACTGGCAGACGACTTAAGCAGAACTCTACTGGACTCTCCCAAGTGGAAACCGGAACCCAACTCATTCAAACGTCTAACCCAGAGGTGGACCTTTTTGCCTCCCCCCAAGCCACCAATTGAGAAAATTTTGCACTAGGAACCCTCACAGCAGAGCCTGGAAGGTGGACGCCCTATCCTTTACATGGGAAAACCTCTCATTTTATGCCTTTCCTTCTCTGCCCCTCCTCTCAAAAGTACTACTCAAGATCAAAGAGGATAAGCCAAAGGCAATCCTTATTGCACCAGACTGGCCACGCCAGCACTGGTATCCACTCCTCTGCAGTCTGACAGCAGTGCCACCCTGGCACCTACATCAGATACCTTCCCTGCTGTCTCAGCAGGAGGGACAGATTTTGCATCCACAGCTGCAAACCCTAAACCTTGCCGCCTGGCTTATCTCCTGAATACACCACCAGCATCCCTCAGCAAACAGGTGCTGGACGTCATCCTTGAGGCCAGAAGGCCTAGTACTAGGAAATCCTATGCTGAAAAGTGGAAAAGATATTGTTCTTTGAGTCAGTCTCAAGGAAAGGACACAGCTGTACCCAGCTCACCTCAAATCCTTGATTACCTAGCAGAGCTGCTCCACAGAGGCCTGTCCTTCTCATCCATTAAGATTCATGCCTCTGCCATCTCAGCTCATTATAATACTGAGCCGCCCTCTTTTGTCACCCTCTCATCAAACAGTTCCTGAGAGGAGCTAACAATTTAAGGCCCCCTAGGAGAGCTCCCACCCCAGCCTGGGACCTTAACTTTGTACTGGAGAAGCTCACACTTCCCCCTTTTTGAACCTGCTGATTCAGCAGAGTTAAAATTCATCTCTTGGAAAACAGCCTTACTTCTAGCTATTGCTTCAGCAGAACGAGTGTCTGAGTTACAGGCACTAATGGCAGTGGAGCCCTTCATTATTTTCCATGCTAACAGGGATTCCCTAAGGACTAACCCTTCCTTTATGCCCAAGGTGTTATCCAGTGTGGCTTTAAACCAATCCATCCATTTGCCAACCTTTTTCCCTAATCCTCAGAATAAAGGGGAAAGGATCCTGCATTCCTTGGACATCCACAGACAGCTCAGGTTCTACCTTGACAGGACTAACCCTTTCATAAAATCTGACCAGCTGCTAGTCAGCTTTGCTTCAGGAGAAGAGGGCAAGGCCATTTCAAAGCAAACCATTTCCAAATGGATAGTACACTGCATCCATTTCTGCTACAAGCACCATGGAAAACCTACCCCTCTGGGGATCAGAACTCATTCCACTAGAGCTACTTCAACCTCTACAGCATTTCTTAGGGGAGTCCCTGCCAGGGACATCCTGGAAGTTGCAACCTGGAGTTCTGTACACACCTTCACCAAGCATTACCACTTACCTATTTTTTCTAAATCCAGAGCTGGATTTGCTACAGCAGTCTTACAAGGCCTGCTAGCCAGTCCTAACGCTTCTTGACTGCCTCCACCTTTCCTCAGCTTTGGGAATCAACCCAAGTGTGATGACTGCAACAGTGAAACATGAAGAACATAGTACCATTGCGTACACTTACCATAAATATAGATATTCAAGTGTATTCACTGTTGCAGTCCTGGTTTCCCTCCCTCCCTCCAGCCCCCTGGCTTTCTCTATCCTTTCTACCTATCCTCTTTATGGCAGGGGTATTTACTTTTTACTGGAGGTGTTCCACACCATGTAATAGCTTCCTATTTTGGGGGCTCCTGACATCGGGAGCAAGAAAAATGGGTGTAATGCCGTCGGCTGCATGTTTTATACCCCTGATGACCTGACATCATGGAAGAGGCGACAGCATCTGACACAGAAATCCCAAGACACTGGTATTCGGGCCGACTGAGGGCTACCTGCAGGCAGATAACCCAAGTGTGATGACTGTACAGTGAATACACTCGAATATCTACATTTATGGTACGTTTACGCAACTGTACTGTCCTAGACATTATTAAGGAAGCCAGAAGGCCCAGCACCAGGAAATCTTACTCAGAGAAATAGAAAATATTCAACTCCTGGTGCCTATCAAAAGGTCACACAGCTCCCAGCTGTCCCTCCCACTTATTCTGGACTGCCTAGCGGAGCTACTTAACAAGGGCCTCTACTTTTCCTCCATTAAAATCCATGCCTCAGCCATTTAAGGACACTTTCATGCTGAACAGCCTGTCTTCTCTCACCCTTTGATTAAGCAATTCCTCAGAGGTGTATCTAACATTTTAGGCCCCCTAGAAGGGCACCCACTCCAGCCTGGGACCTGAACTATGTCTTAGAAAAATTAACTCTGCCTCCTTTCAAACCAACTGAATCAGCAGACCTAAAACACCTTTAATGGAAGACTGCCTTCCTCTTGGCTATTACTTCAGCTAGGAGGGTGTCAGAACTTCAAGCACTCATGGCCACTGAACCCTTCATTATCTTCCATGCAGACAGGATGTCTCTCAGGACTCCTCATTTCTGCCAAAGGTAGTATCAGATGTGATCCTAAACCAGGCTATACATCTTCCCACCTTTTTTTTTCCAAATCCTCAGAATAAAGGGGAGAGAATTCTGCACACACTGGATGTGCGCAGACAGTTAAGATACTACTTGGACAGAACAAAGTCCATTAGGAAGACGGATAACTGTTGGTTTGCTTCGCCCCAGGGAAAGAGAGGAAGCCTATCTCCAAGCAGGCCATTTCAAAATAGATATCTCACTGCATACAATTCTGCTACACTTTTCATGGGAAAGCTCTTCCTAAATCTATCAGAACACATTCCCCTAGGGCAGCCTCTACTTCCACTGCCTTCCTTAGAGGAGTACCCACCAAGGACATCCTGGAAGCTGCTACTTAGACCTCGGTCCACACCTTCAAACACTACCACCTGCCTCTGTTTTCCAGGGCTTGGGCAGACTTTGCCTCTGCAGTCCTGCAAGGCATGCCAGCTCAATCCTAGGAATTTCATACTTCCATCCTCCCCTTCCTCAGCTTTGGGAATCCTCCCACAAGTGATGACTGCAGCAGTGAAACACACAGAACATAGTACAGTTGTGTACACTTACCATAAATGTAGATGTTCAAGTATTCACTGTTGCAGTCCTATTTTCCCTCCCACCTTCCCCCTTAATCTTATCCTTTTTGGAGATTAACTGTTATTCTTGTGCCCTTGGGCCACCAGGGCCTCTTTAAAACATTTCCTTCAAGGGGCTCCTACAGGTTAGGGAAAGAAAAACTGATGTAATGGTGGCGGCTGCTCTCCTTTATACCACTGATGACCTGATGTCAGTACAGAGGCAACAGCAGCCGGCACAGGGAAAAAGCTTGACTCTGGTATTCGGGCCGACCGAGGGCTACCCAGCAGGGATAACCCACAAGTGATGACTGCAACAGTGAATACACTCAAACATCTACATTTATGGTAAGTGTACACAACTGTACTTTCTCTATCCACTGATCCAAGTTGCACTTGAATTGAGTTACTGAAGATGGTGGCTTTCAAGTGGATCAAAAGCCTGTTTCAGAGAAGAGGTAGGGTTTGAAATACATACCTGTCCCTCCAACTTTTTCAGTTTATGTTGTAGATGAGGTTTAGATCCCTAGATTGGGTCTTTCTAATGCAATTTCTTGCTGCAGGTCCATCAGAGTGGACTCTGAGGATGCGTTGTAGGCCAGGCATAGATCGCATAGAACAGTCTCTAGGAGACAGAATACAGGAATAGGGTTTTGTGGTAGTCCATGTAGGGCATATTTATCCTCTGGATTCTTTTTTTGAGGAATCTGTCTGGATGTTCCTCTTGTTGCTTATACCTGGTCAGATGCATACCAAAGGGGTATTTTACTCAATAATTCATCTGCTGAGCATCCTGTACAGTAGAACAATGACATCCCTGGACCTAGAAGCCATGTCCTTTTTTATATATGTTGTACAACATAGAATGATCTTTGTACTACTGTAGGCACTCGTTTAAAGATTAGAATATTGTCTACATATGTTTCCAAGTCCGTGTCTGCTGGGTCTACTCTCTGGCATATTAATGTAGTAGTTTCCAGTGTTGGCTGTCTTACTAAAGGATGTTAATATGCATTTCTTGGCGCTGAGTTTTAGATTGTGCCTCTGCCAGCAGTTATTAGTCTGTGTCAGGCCTTCTTGGAGTGTATTTGTATCACTGGATGAGTCTGTGACTGCACCTAGCTTGCAGTCATCTTTAAACTTGGTCATTCAGAGGTCCTTGATGTTGGCTTTACTTCATTTAATTCTGAAAATGACATGGAACACACTAAAGTGCTAAAAGTAAACAAAAAAAAGAAAAACACAGAAGACACAGAGCTGAGGAGCAATGACCGAAGTACTTTAGCACTTTGGTTCTTTATTTAATAAGTAATAGAGTACAGTGCAAAAACATCAAGAAGTGCATACAAAAATATTTTATTGTCATGTCCTTTATAAACTTTAGCTTACTTGATTGCAATTGATATTGTTAATCCTCGTTCATTCCTTACGTATGGGTATCGGTTCCAAGCTCGGAACTGAGCCGGTCATTTTCCAAGCTTGCGTCAGCTTCAAACTCTCGAGCTAAACTCTTACCTACAATTCCCCTCTCCCTGTTACCTCAGATTTTGTTTGCCGCGTTGCCATCCAGTTGTGTCAAGCTACTTCTCTTGAGCTAAGTACAGTCAGTTGTTGTTTAATTTATTTACAAATTACTTTTGTGTCAGAAAAGTTGATATTTTATTGTCTCTTGCCCTATCGCATCTAGCGTTCATAATTTCCTCAGGTTTTTTCTGTCCTTTACTTACCCTTTTTACCATGAGGTAATTTCTCCTTACCATCGTTGGTAATCCCTTTTCTTTCCTTTTTTCATACCTTCGGGTACTCTCTTGTACCATTGTTGGTACTTTCCTTTTTGTTAATATGGCAGATAAAAAGGGTAGTCCGGGGTTTAAGCGGTGTTCTGATTGTGGACACAAACTGCCTACTTCTGATGCACACTCTTTATGTGTTTATTGTTTGGGAGCTTCCCATTTATCTGTTGAACCACTTTGTACTATATGTGAAAACTTTTCTAATAGAACCTTGTTAGAAAGGAAAAATAAGCTGATACTGAAGGGACTTCTAAAATCTCCCTTTTCAGGGGGTATTTCTGGGTCAGAGGTCTCAACCCCTCCTAAAGCCATAAGAAAATGGATGTTTCTACTAAGGCTAAATCCTTGCCTTCATCCCCGGCTGGGGACTCTCAACAACCAAAATCTAAAAAGGCTAACATTTTGGAGCTCTCTCAGTCAGCCCCAGTGCTTTCGGTGCCCAGACCTTCGTCACCGAGGCCTTCGGCTCCATTAGTGATTTCAGCTCTGTCCTGTCCTGCAGTCTTCTACATATCAGCACCGAGGGGCTCCTTGGTTCAGACCTTTACCTCTGTATCAGCACCGAACGTTCAGTCGGCACAGACCTTGACTGCATCGGCTCTGAGATCTTCCTCGGAACCGAGGCCTTTATTACTGACTCCAGTTTTGTCGGTTCCAGTTTTGGCACCGACAACCCCTTCGGCACCGATCCCTGTGTCGGTGCAGACAATAACATCGGCACTGATGACTTCTTTGGTGCAGACTACAGTAGTTCAGTCTTTCTTGGCACCATTGTCCTCGGTGCAATCAGATGAGATAGGCACCGAGTCTGCCTCTTTTGTGGCAGGCCTCTTTCTCCCTCAGTTTCTGTGAGATCCACTAGAAGTCTTTCTGAACATGATGTGTTGCATCTTGCGGACCAGGCTTTCTTGGCCAGAGGTATCCCACCCCCCAGGAACTATCCTTCCTTGGGAGGTGATGACCTATCTCCAAAGACACCTTCTTATTCTCCTTCTTCATTGCCTTTGAAGTCTATGGATATAGTACAGTCTTACCCTTCTGCGGTTCCCTTTATGGATCTCACTAAGGAACCGCAGTTGCCTTCATGGCAGGAAGGTTTTGCTATGACCCAGGATGTCAGCTGTGATGCGCATAGCTTGCTGCTCCACAGCCATCCAGGGACTCTGAGCTGACAGGCTGAGCCACTTAGGGGAGGAGTGCCTCCTGTCCTTGACATACACTCCTCTCGGGGTGGACCAGCCTTCCAACTGATGGAGAAGGCTTTCGCTGCTGCTGGCAATACCAGACTGTCTATACCCCCACCCTCATCTGGTGCACTGGTTTCACAAGTTGCACCTAGCGGACACCGGGTGCAAGGGCCTCCGGAAATATTCCCTCAGGAATCCCCTTTTCCTTTGTCTTCCCCAGCTTCTTCCGCTGAGGAGGTCCACCGGAAATGTTCATGTAAGAGGAAGCACATGGACTCCACAGAGGAGTCTCTCACCGAAGACACAGATTTCGACGAGGGGGAAAGATCCCCTCAGTCACCCTTTGGTGATATCCCGGAAATCCTGAAACAGAGACATGACTGGCAGCCCTCTAATCCAACCCCTGAGGATTCTGTGTTCCTGCAGGCTTTTCGTGCTCAACCCCCTACCTCCTGAGTTACTCCACCTGCCGATGAACTAGTCAAGTTCATCATGCAGCATGCTTGGAAGGCCCCTGATACTGTTGAAGCTATTCCCCGGAGGCCTGATAAGATCTTGTCCCCTCCTGTTTCAGATCCCCATTGGTCCAAAGGTCTTCCTGTAGATGCTTTGGTGGTGGCGGCCGCAACAAAAAAGGATCTGGCAGAAGAAGAAAGCCAGACTGTCCATCCACCTAACAGAGAGTCCCAGGCCCAGGACAGAATAGGGAAGCATACCTTTGCTTCAGCGACCTTTGCTATCAGGTCCCTGAATTATATGGCACATTTTACCAGGCTTCAAAAGGATCTGGTCTCTGAGCTCTCTGAAACCTTGGCTGGTGCAGTGTCTAATGAGGTCCGTGACAAAGTGGCCTCTCAGCTGGCCACCATTGAGTCTATATCTAACTCCTCTATGCGATTGATATCTCATGCATCAGAAGGAGCAGCTAGAGTGGCAGGTTCAGCTGCGGTCTTGAGACGACATGCCTGGATGTGCTTGTGCAACTTTGTGGAACCTTTTAAGTCTTCCTTTCTTAATGCCCCCATTGAGCCCTCCTCGTTGTTTGGGCCCAAAGTTAAAAGCACACTGGCCAGATGTGAACAAGACGGTAAGACCCTTTCTTCCATAGGTGCCCTTTATTCTTCCCCTCAATGTGCTTTCTCCTGAAAGAGTGGGAAGATATGGTTCAAGAAATCTCAGGGTCCTTTCCGTGACACACAGGCCGAGTTTTCCCCCAGAGGCAGAGGGGAAAACTCACAGGGAAGATGCTCTTTTTGGGGCAGAGGGGGACTGCGTAACCAGGGTTCCAGGGATTCTTTCCCTGTTCAATCCTATCAGTGCTCCTGAAGAGCATCCCAACTCCTTTTCTCTGGAGGTGGTTGGGGGATGTTTCTCCTTGTACCATTCTGCCTGGCTAACCATCACCACCGATTCTTGGGTACAAAGGATCATAACCAGAGGTTATCATATCCCCTTCAATCTTTGTCCCGTCTCTTCAAAAAATCTTCCCAACGTTCCACCCAGTCAAAAGGAAGAAGCAGCACTAGAGATAGAAAAGCTGCAAAGAAAAAGACTCATCCAAATAGTCTCTCCAGACATGATAGGATCCGGATTCTACTCAAGACTATTTTTGGTGCCAAAGAAAACCGGAGACTGGAGACCAATTTTGGACCTCAGTGTATTGAACAAGTTTGTGCGAGTACAAAAATTCCAGATGGTCATTATACAGTCTATCCTCCCGCTTTTGGAAAAAGATGATTGGATGTGCTCTATAGATCTTCAAGATGTGTACTACCACATAAAGGTGGACAGGCCATCAAGAAGATTTCTGCACTTCCGTGTGGGAGCCAGTCACTACCAGTTCAGAGTACTGCCCTTTGGACTCTCTACAGCCCCCAGAGTGTTCACAACATGCATGGCAGTTGTCACAGCTCACTTGCAACTTCAAGGATTCCAGGTGTTTCCGTACCTAGACGACTGGTTCATTTCCGCCTCCACCAGGCATCTACTGGAAAAAGCCCTGGCATACTCTCTCCTCACTTCTCAAAGGCTAGGCATAACAATAAACTGGCAGAAATCCAATCTCACCCCATGTCAGTCGACAGAATTCATAGGGGTTATCTTGGACACAAAAAACTGCAGAGCTGCTATTCCAGAGCACAGAATTTTAAGGATAAAGCAACAACTATTTCCAATCCTTTCAAAGGAAAAATCCACAGCTCACTCAGTTCTACAGCTGTTGTGTTCCATGGCAGCCTCCATCACCATCGTTCCCCTGGCCAGGTTTCACATGAGGATTCTACAATGGCTACTGCTCACCCAATGGTATCCCTTTCAGCATCCTCTTTCAGCCATGATTCGAGTAACCCACAGGTGCAAACAGGATTTAAATTGGTGGATGTCACACAATCTCTCTCAATGGTCTCGCCCTCCCCCCCCCCCAGCAACCCAAGGCCACAGTGACCACGGACGCCTCCCTGATGGGGTGGAGGGGGGTATGTCAGGGACAGACAGTCCAAGGCACTTGGTCCCAACTGGAGGCCCATCTGCATATAAATGTTCTAGAGCTGAGGGCGGTGCTTCTGGCGTTGCAAGCATTCCATCCACTGCTGCCATCTGGGACAATTGCGATTCAGTCAGACATCATGGTGGTGGTCTGGTACATCAACAAGCAAGGTGGAACCAAATCTTACCCCCTTTGTCGAGAGGCCATGAGGATATGGCAATGGACAATGGCTACCAACCGTTTTCTCCTAGCAACGCACATTCCCGAGAGTTCCAACGTGATAGCAGACAGACTCAGCAGGTGCATTCTGCAACCTCACAAGTGGTCCCTGAATCCCTTGATAGTGGCAGAGATCTTCCACCACTGGGGCCGTCCTTGCTGCGACCTTTTTGTATCCCCAGCCAACTACAAATGCAGCAACTACTTCACCCTGATTCCCCCTCCAGGACAGTCACCCAGGGACGCCCTAGTCCACGATTGGCCCTCAGGTCTACTCTACACATTTCCGCCCTTTCCTCTCATTCCCCAGTTTCTGAAGAAAGCCCGGCAGTTGAAGAGCAAGGTAATCCTCATAGCACCATATTGGCCACGACAGATTTGGTTCCCATTCCTTTAGCCTCATCTACTAGATCGACCATGGATCCTCCATCCAATCCCGGGGTTGATCTCACACCCACAGAACCTGATTCATCCCAATCTGAACAGCCTGAAGCTAACGGCTTGGCTACTCCAATCCCCTTGATTGCCAGGCAGAATAATCTTTCTTTACCAGTACATGATATTCTCATTGCTTCTCATAAGTCCTCCACTAGAATTACTTATCTGAGCAAGTGGAAAAGATTTACCTGTTGGCTGAAAGATAAACAAATAGACCCCTTTTCAGCACCAGTATCGATAATACTAGACTATCTGGCCAACCTGTTTCAGTCGGGTCTATCGGCCTGTACCATTAGAGTTCATTTGGCTGCAATTTATAATTTTCATGACGGTGTCCAAGATTCCTCTCTTATGTTCCATAAATTGTGCAAGACCTTTTTAAAAGGTGTGAATCATCTAAAGCCACCTTTCAGAGAACCTATTCAACCATGGGATTTATCATTAGTTCTACAAGCTCTGACAATGGCACCTTTTGAACCAGCCTCTTCTTGCGACCTCAAGTATTTGTCATGGAAAACCTTGTTTTTGGTTGCTATCACTTCTGCCAGACATATTTCTGAACTTCAAGCTTTATGTATTAAGCGTCCATTCTTGATTTTTCATAGAGATAGAGTGTCTCTGAGAACTAATCCATCATTTCTGCCTAAAGTGATCTTTGAAATGTCCATTAATCAAGCCATTGAATTGCCAGTTTTCTTCCCCAACCATTCAAACAGAGGAAAGTATTGCCTACATACTCTTGATATACACAGGCAAATCCATTTTTACCTAAACAGGACTAAACCCTTTCGTAAATCTGACCAGTTATTTTTGGCCTTTTCTGGATCTAGATTAGGATCGGCTGTTGCTAAGGTCACATTAGCTAGATGGTTGAAGGACTGTGTGACCTTTATTTACACACAACATAATATCTCGTTGCCTACTACCATGAAAGCTCATTCAACAAGGTCAGTGGCAACTTCTGCTGCCTTCCCTGCCAGAGCTTCTTTACATGACATCTGTGCAGCTGCAACTTGGGCTATACCTCATACCTTCATCAATCATTACAAATTGGATTTGGCCTCCAGGGGAAGAGCATCTTTTGGTTCTATGGTGCGCAGGAATGTCCTTCCATGAGAGCCTCCCAGGAATAGAGGTAGCTGGGGACTCTGTCCCATACGTAAGGAATGAACGAGGATTAACAATGTCAGATAAAGAAGTTAAGTCTTACCATAACGTTCCATCTGTATTGTTGATCCTCGTTCAGTCATTACGACCCTCCCTCCTTTCCCCTCCTGTGGTTTCTAGTGGATCTAACCATCCAGTTCTCTTAGGTTATTTAACCAGTGGTAGCCTCTACCTTCTTTAACTTGCAAACTCAATCTGAGGTAACAGGGAGAGGGGAATTGTGGGCAAGAGTTTAGATCGAGAGTTTGAAGCTGACGCGAGCATGGAAAATGGCTGGCTCGGTTCTGAGTTCGGAACCGATACCATACGTAATGAATGAACGAGGATCAACAATACAGATGGAATGTTATGGTAAGACATAACTTCTTTTTTTGTATTAATCGCATCATTGAAGGCAAGTGTTTTATTGGTTGCCAATGCAGGCTACCATTTCAGTTCCTTCATTTCAAGTCCATTATTAACATTTCCTGATAGCGTTGTGATGTTAACATGATCGAGTACAAACAAAATTAAAACTTTTTAAAATTCACACAGTGTGAAGCATGTTTAGCCAATGCATTGCTCAAATCCTTATTTTAATGTCTAACATATGTTCATTTATTCTTAGTGAATGCCTGGTAGTGGTTTTACCCAGATAGAAGTTGTCAAATGAGTTGCCATTTGCAATATAAACTACTCCAGTTGTATTGCATATATATCTGTCCTTGCTAATAATCTCTGTATTACAACATTTTAAAAGTAAACTACTACCAGTGTTAATGTACCTACATTAAGTTATAATTATAGCAAAGATAGGTACCAAATGAACCCTTCTTAACAATGGCATTTGCATAGGTAAGTACTAGGCTTGTTAAATTGAATTAATAGCATGTCACAGACAAACTGTACAGCGATATGTTCAAAAGTGCTGATAGATTTATTGAAACAAGCTGACCAAGCACTACTGTGAAATTAAAACATTTTCTTTATAACACAGATCATTGTCAGATGCACTTCACTTCCTCAGCTGACTCAAATTACAAAATGTCCATCAGAAAGTCTTTTACAACCACTTTTATAGTTTCAAAACTTTGTCCTTGATGAAAACATTATTTTCCTGTATTGAAGCCTTCTTTGTCTGCATCTTTATCTCAATCCAGAGAAAACCAGTTCTCAGCAAGCTGAAATGTTCTTTCATTGATAGGATAGTCTGTAACTTTTTCTGCTGTGTTACCCATTCTGTGTACAATCAACTGTTTAGGATATTTCAACAAGTCTCTATTGTTAATGCCATTTGTTACAAAAACATTCAGAAGTATACTTTTTGTTCCACACAAGCACATTCTGTTAAGCCAATGCATATTTCTTTTCTGCATTTGCAGATGCTATGTCCCATACTATTTCTAAAAATATCACACTGTTATGATTACCAAACCTCTGGTACTGTAAAGGAAAAACAGTTCTACCAAATTATATATTTCTGTCAAATACCTATTATTATGAGGGAACAAGTTTTAATTAACATAATTCTAAAAAAAAATTTCAATCAAAATTTAAATCAGACTTTGAATTTTACAGGGAAAAATCATGTTTCCATTGGTTATTTTCTTTGCTACCTACATTAGTTACAATAGATACCTGATTGACAGTCTTTTTAATACAACGTTTGACACACATGCACGTTATTATGATCAGCAAAATAATGGCTACTATAGCAATTAAAACTGTGATAATGGTGTTCCACCATTCTGAAAATAACCCATTTAAACACTCCAGTCACTATCCCATGTAGTGTTGGAGAATTTACTACATAAGCATTATTACTGTAAATATTTACTGGATGTAAATGCTGCAAAACATATTTTACAGCTTTTAGCTCAGCCCTTTATGCTGATGTATTCAAATGGCCAAAAACTGTTTAATGTAAGGATATATTTTTCAACAGGGGTCATTCTCCTGCTACAAAACGTAACCTGTCTTAACTTAGTGTCCATTCCCTGAGATGCCTCTTGTGGCCAAAACTGTAATACCACTGAGAGTGTGTCCTTCCCTGCTGCTGCTTACAAAACAAAAGGCAATTTGCTGGTGGGAGTGATCAGTTCCATTGCCTGTGCCAACTTCTGCTTTAACATTTTAAATGTCTTTTCCTCTGTGTAACTTCATTGTAGAGTCAACTCTTTTTTTTGCGCCCCCTCACCCTCCCCTGATAAGGAGTCCTCCCTGTAGAAATTTTACTTCTTGTGACAAGAACTGCATTTTCTTTGTATACCTTGAAGCCTTCCTCCTGCAACTGTCTTAGAACTATTCTCAGCTGTGATAAACCTGTCGTCTTTACTCACATATTGTAAGAATGTTCCTACACTGATAAAAACCGACAAGACTGTTCTGAAAACTGAGAGGTAATCTACTCATGGCATACTGTTGATTTTCAGAGATAATGTAATCCCTTTCACTTCCCACTGTAATCGGAACTTTTAACTTCCCACAGTCTATTTTTGTCTCTGCCCATAAGGTCTGAAATCCTTTTTCTATAGTATTCCATCTATCTGTTTGCCTGTCATGGGCACTGTCCTGTTTCCATTGTTAACTTGTATTGCCATGCACCGTCAGTTAATACTCAGTTCACTTTCATTTCTTACATTGCTTTCACCATCATATTGCTGCAATTTAGTATTCCCTCTTGCCTTATGAAATGTTTGACCCCTCTATGTTACCATCCTGGAACGTTTGCTTCTTCTCAGTCCCTTGCAAACGCACCTTTCTCTATCTGCCTATTTTTTCCATTTTCTGTTATATACACAGTCCTCCTTGATATGTCCCAGTTTTCTACAGAAAAAAACATGCAATTTGTCATCAGCATTTACTGTAGCTGGAGGGGCTGATGCTGCTATCAGTACATCCCTGTTCTCATCCCCCCACCTTTTTCTACATTTCCCACATCCTACTGCACTTAGTATTTCAAACCCAGCTTCATCAATACCAAGAGAAAAATATGCTTAAAAATATCTCCATTGTCTGTTATTACTCCCTCTAATTAGCTTATGAACACATTGCTCTAATATGTCAACACTTTTCTCATAAATACGCTTAATGTCACCTGGTACTTTTTTTTTACTTGTTTCACAAATGCATGCATAACTACATAAACTGTTACTAACAATAATGTCTTTAGTTCAGCTTGCTGAGCAGGCCTGTAATCTGATCTGATGTGCTTGGTAAACTGCCTAATTCTGAAACTTTACTTGTCTGTCCTTTATGCAAGTATAACATAGGAGTTGAACATGTGGCTTAATATTTATGATGCACTTTTTTCATTCATGGGATCTGGACTTTTGACTGTACTATTACTTTTAAAATGTAGCATTGACTTGACATTTTACATTCTGTAAACTAGCAAAAAATGTATTTGCAAATCTGCAACTGTAAACCCTTTAGTCTGCTAATTAACTTGACTTCCCTTTCTGGTGTACCTTACACAACATAAATGCTTAAGGTTACTTTTTTTTCCCTAACTGGCTATATCCAGTATGTCTTTCTGAGCACTTTAGCTGTGTTAGCTGAACTGGAATTTATTTTATCTTTAACCCATAAATCTGCATGTTTCTGTTGTAACCAGTTATTTAAATTCTGTACATTTACTGCATGCAAATTCTTACAAGTGTTATCTGTGTGCACTACTGTACATTCTGTAGCATCCATCTGCATAGCAATGTCAGACGTAGGCAAAATGGTTAAAACAGTTTGCATATACTTCCTAACCTGCATGTCATCTATCTGTTTGTTGTTAAAAGCACCCCACTGCAAGCAGTAAGTCTGAAACATTTCATCTGTCTCTACAACCTGTAAACATTTAGCATGATCTAAAAAATTACTGGAATACTCTATAAAAAGTAGAAACTGGCACTAGAAAATGATTTTTGACTTGTCCTACGTAGTCTTTACTGACAATCGTTTTAGCACAGTTTTATGACATGTTAAAAATAAGGATAGCTGTCGCCACACTTAAAACATTTAACTTGAGTTTTATACTGTTGTACATACTGACTTAAACAATGAATCTATTTACACACACAATGTTGTATTGCATTTAACATTACTACTGGCTTGTTCATACTACTGAAGTAATACTGTCCAAACTTTATCAGGAGTCTGGTTTAAATCTATGACCACAGAATATGTGCATTTAGATCTTATGTCCTTGCTGGTATCCATGTTATTTCAGAAAAAAGCTTACTGTTTTCAGAAATGGCTAACAGGTGATCAAGTTGTAGACAAAAACTTGAAACTGGAAACTCCCTTACTGTTGAAAGTGCTGGTAAACATCTCAGAGCAGATGCAAAGATGAAATCTCAGTTTCACCCACTTGAAAGTTCCTGATAACTGCTGAGCTGTTCAATACAACCATGTTGAGGTTAGCACCAACAAAATATGAACTAGTGCTTGTCGTAGTACTTTTACAAATATTTAAAAGGCCTGAATTAAGTGTAGCACATCACTGTTAAATTGAATTAAGAACAAGTTACTGAGACAAACTGTACAAATGTAATTTGTAATTGCTGACAGATTTATTGAAACAAGCTGACACAGCACTGCTTTGAGATTATAAACATTTTCTTTATTATACGGATCACTGTCAGATACACTGCACTTCCTCATCTGGCTCAGATTACAAAAAATGTCCACCAAAAAAGTCTTTTACAACTACTTTTATAGTTTCAAAATGTCCTTGATGAAAACATTCATCTGATGTTGTTAATCTTTCATTCATCACTGACTGGGTTAGTTCTGAGCCCTCAGAACCAAGTTGGCCTAATACCAAGCTTGCACCAGCCAAAAAACTCTCAAGCTAAGCTTTTATCCATAGTGCCCTTCTCCGTTACCTTAGATCTCATTTGCCACATAGCTGTAAAGCCGCGTCCAAGCCAAGCTCTCAGCTAAGTTTAAACTTTTGATATTTTTTCTGGATATTTTATTCCTTGTTGGTATTTTTGATATTTCCTTATCTTTGAAGCTATCTATAGACCTTTTACCCTTCTAGTTCTATCTTTTTGGTAATTTTAAGTACCATTGTTGGTACAGCCTTTCTTCCTACCCTTGTGGTATTTCTTAAGTACCGTTGTTGGCATTCTTCTTCCTTTTTCACCTATCTTTGATATATATTTAGATATAGATATAGTAGAACTATTTGCCTTAATTTCCTATCTGACTTGTGTTTATATTTGCTCATGATGTCTGAGAAAAAAAGCACATCTGGGTTTAAGCATTGTGCTTCTTGTAAGGGAAAACTGCCTAACAGTGATTCCCATGATGGCTGTTTATTGTGTGGGGGTGTCCCATCTTTTTGTGCAACCCCCTTGTGTGATTTGTCAAAGTTTTAGTCAGTGCACCTTGAATGAGCGCAAAAACAAACTGATTTTGAAGGGCCTCCTTAAGTCACCATTTTCAGAGGCCCTTTCTGCGACGGAGGTCTCATCCCCTCCAACTAAAGAAAAGAAAAGGTCCCACTCTGTCCGCCTTCACCCTCTGGTGACCAGGACAAGTCTGTAAAGTCTAAAGTACCAAAATTGTCTTCAGAGCATAAGTCCGTCTCATCGGTACCAACCTCTTCCTCTCCAACTGTGACTGTTCCTATATTGGCGCCAGCTTCAGCACCGATACTGTCTACAGCACTGACCAATGATTTCCCAAAGGTTACTACAGCTTCGGCACAGAGTGCTTCTTCAGCACTGTGCATGGCTTTGATGCCTCTCTCTGCAATTCTGTTTACTACTAAACTTTCTGTGTCGGCTCCGAGTCCCCCTCCGGCACTGAGTCCTTTCACGGTTCTGATAATGACAATTTTGATGCCACTTCTTCCTGTCTCCAAACTTGAGACATCAGTGCCGATAGATTCCACACCACGGACCTGATACTCTCCATCAACAGATCCATTTCTAGGGCTAGTATATAGTCCATTCCTAGAACGACCTGACTCCCCATCAGGAGTATCCACTAGATCCACCAGGAGCCTTTCTGAGTTTGACATGGTGCATCTTGTGGAGCAGCTGTTGACAGCCAGGGGGATACCCACTCCATCTAGAACCCATTCCCCTGAGGACCTGGGTTGGTTTCTCCACGGACTTCATCCTACTCTCCTCCTTTGACCATACCGGTTCCAAAGTCTTCAGCTCCGATGTCATTTTCAGAACCCTCCCGTCTTGGTGCATGTAGTGGACCTCACTGGGATTCCAGGACTGTCCCTTTGGCCTTCAGTCCCTTCTGAACCGAGCATCCCTCAACTCCATGATTGGGCTGTGGGCTCTTTGGCTCAGGGTATGGTTCCGACTGTGTCTATGGCTCCGTCCATGGTACTGGAAGCTCATGTTTGTACCAATCCTGCTTGAGGCTCCACCCTCGGGAGCGGGTTCGACGGAGCAGGGTGTGACCCCATTTCCGAGGTTGTCCTTCTCAGTTATAGGCTCCCATTCCTCTTTGGGCAGACCTGCTTTCCGAGCTATGGAGAGGGCACTTGCTTCTGGAAGCATTCCACTGACATCGGAAACCCAGACCTCTTTTTCCCCTGACCTACAGATGACACAAGCCACCACCCTGTGACACTGGGCAGGAAAGTCGCAGGAGACCCTGTTACAGGGTGCCCCCCTCTTCAGAGGCCCCCACTGAGGAGTCCCCATGGAAGAGATCATGCAAGAAGAAACATGTAGACTCCTCTGAAGAGTCTCTGACAGAGGATATAGATTTTGATGATGGTGAAGGGTCCCCACGGTCACCCCCTGATGATGTCTCCTTTGGGGACATCCTTGAAGTGTTGAAACAGAGGGGTGATTGGAAGGGCACTAACACTTCTTCCGAGGAGTCTGTTTCTGCAGGCTTTCCATGCTGGCCATCTACCTCTTGGGTGACCCCACCTGCAGACGAGCTGGTACAACTTATGCTGCAGCACGCCTGGAAGAACCCTGATTCTGTTGTCGATCCCTCAGAGACCTGACAAGATACTATCCCCCCCGAGGAAAACCCACATTGGTGAAGAGGTTTACCAGATGATGCTATGGTGGTGGCGGCGGCGGCGGCCACGAAAAAGGATCTCGTTGAAGAAAGTCATACTGTTCATCCACCCAATAGAGAGTCCTGGGCTGTGGACAGCTTAGGGAAGCAAGTTTTTGCTTCAGTGGCTTTTGCCATATGGTCTGTGAATTACTTGGCACATTTTATGAGGCTCCAAAGAGACTTGGTTTCTGAACTCTCTGGAACACTCGCAGGACAGGTGTCAGACTAGGTAAGAGACAAAGTTGCCTCACAGCTCGCAACCCTGGAATCTATCTCCAATTCATCCATGAGGTTGCTCTCACATGCAACTGAAGGGGTGGCTAGAGCAGCGGGTTCAGGCGTAGTTATGAGACACCATGCCTGGATGTGCCTCTATGACTTCATGGATCCTTTCAAGTCTTCCTTCTGAACTCTCCAAAAGAAGCATCTTCCCTTTTTGGCCCCAAAATGAAAGACACCCTGGCCAGGTGTGAGCAGGATGGTACGACCCTCTCTGCCATAGGGGTATGTTTTTCCAATCCTCAACATTCCTTTTCCAGGAACCAGAGGAGCAGGAAAATGTGGCACAAAAAAATCTCAGGGTCTAGTCTCCGGGTCCTTTCCATGCCACATGTGGTGATGATACCCCCTGGAGCAGAGGGGGGTAACAATTCTGGAAGACACCCCTACCAAGGCAGAGGGGTCTGCATAATCAGGGACCCAGGGATTCTTTCTCTGGGCAGCCTTACCAGTGCTTCTAAAGAGCTGCCCAATCATACCTCTCAACTGTTTAGGTTTTGCAGAATGTCCAGATTTTTGCCTCATATTTTTGGTGTGTTCCCCCTAAAATCTTTCCTTTTCTGGCAAATAGCTGAGGATTGAAGTCATTAAATAATGACAAACATTTGAGTTTGACTCCACATCCTTCGGAAAATTCATGCTAATGCAAACCCTATTATTCTATCAACTTTCTAAGCTTGTAAGGGTAATATTTAAAATCTGTCCCTATTTGTCCCCCCATCATTTTAGGCTTTGTCCAGATTTTTTGCTCTAAGAGGTTGAGAGGTATGGGCCTGATTGCTTTCCTCTGGAAGCAGTTGGGGGATGTTTCTGTCTGCACCACGCTGCCTGGCATTCAATAACTTCCAACCGTTGGGTGCAGAAGATCATAACCAGAGGCTTCACCATTCCCCTTATCACATACCCAAAACTTCTGACAAAACTTCCCGACATTTCACCCGGTCAAAGGGAAGAAACAGCTGCAGAAATAAACAAGCTGTGTCAAAAAAGAGTCATCCAAATAGTCCCACCAGACCAACGCAGATCCAAATTCTATTCAAGATTCTTTTTGGTGCCAAAAAAGACAGGGGACTGGAGACCAATTCTGGATCTCAGCAATTTCAATAAGTCCATTGCCCAAATGAAATTCTGGATGGTCACAGGTCAGTCCATTCTCCCTTTTCTAAGGGAAGGCAATTGGATGTGCTTGATAGATCTCTGGGACAAATATTACCACATCAAAATGGACAAACACTCCAGGAGTCTACTTCACTTCTGGCTAGGAGCCAATCACTATTAATTTCGTGCCCTCCCATTTGGACTCTCTACAGCCCCCAGAGTGTTCACAAAGTGCATGGCATTGGTCACAACTCTCTTGAGGCTGCAAGGATTCTGGGTGTTTCTGTATTTGGATGATTGGCTTCTTACCGCTCCCACCAAGCATCTTCTGGTAGAAGGCCTGCAGTACACTCTTTCCTTGGTGAGACTTTTGGGAATAATGATAAACTGGGAAAAATCCAACCTTGCTCTGACTCAGTCCATAGAGTTCATTGTAGCAGTCTTCAACACCCGTTCTTGTCTGGTGTCTCTCCCAGTTCACAGACTTCAGAGATTGAGGCTCCAGCTCTGGGTGATACTCTGTCAAAACAAAACCTCAGCAAGGGAGGTTCTTCAGGTTTTAGGCTCCATGGCAGCTGCCAATACCGATAGTGCCTCTTGTGAAACTACATATGCTAATACTTCAATGGCTTCTATCATCTCAGTGGTTTCCAAATCACCACCCTCTATCCTTTCAGATTCAGATAACCAATTGTTGCAAGCAGGACCTTCTTTGGTGGTTGAGGCCAGAGACAGAACTTTGGAGCCGCACATTCCATCCTCCCCAACCCAAGGCCATTGTGACCATGGATGCTTCCCTGATAGGGTGGTGAGACCATTTTCAGGGAAACACAGTCCAAGGCACATGGTCCACTATGGAGGCCAATCTGCATATCAGTGTTCTAGAACTGAGAGCGGTGCTGTTAGCACTGCAAGCATTCCAATCTGTTCTTCCTTCTGGAACAGTCTCAATTCAATCAGACAACATGTCAGTAGTCTGGTATATCAACAAGCAAGGAGGCACCAAGTCCTACCCCCTATGTTGAGAGGCCATGAGAATTTGGCAGTGGACGATAGCTTCCAACTGCTTTCTGATAGCAATGCATATCCCAGGGAACTCCAACATGACTGCAGACAAGTTGAGCAGATGTATTCTCCTGCCTCACGAGTGGTCCCTCAACCCCAACGTAGCAGCAAAAATTTTCAGCCGTTGGGTCCAGCCTTGCTATGACTTATTTGCCTCCCTGTCAAACAACAAATGCAGCAGCTACTTTGTTCTATTTCCCCCACAGGGGGGAGTACCTAAGGGATGCTCTGATTCACGATTGGCCCATGGGACTGCTATATGCCTATCCCCCCATCCTTCTGATTCCCAATTCATAAACATAGCTATTCGGTTGAAATGCAAAGTGATCCTCATAGCCCCTTTTTGGCCTCAACAGGTTTGGTTACCCTTCCTTCAGCCACATCTATTATGTCGACCATGGATTCTGGACCCTTTTCCAGACCTGATTTCTCACCCCGAAGGGTTGTCACCCGAACCTATACAGTCTCAAGCAGACAACTTGGTTTCTCCACTTCCATTAGTCACTAGGCAGGATAACCTTCCCTCATCTGTATGTGACATTATCCTGGCCTCACACAAACCATCCACCAGAAGACTATATCTAGACAAATGGAAGAGATTCCCTATTTGGTCTAAGAAAAGAAGGCCAGACCCGTACTCGGCTCCAGTTACAGCAGTCTTACAATGTCTGTCAACATTTTTCGAGGATGGAGCTCAGCTTCTACCATATGAGTACATCTAGCGGCTATTTTTAACTTTCATGACAGGTTGGATAATTCTCCCCTCATCTCTCTTTGGTTATGCAAAACCTTTCTTAAAGGGATCTCTCACATTAGGCCTCCAATCAAACAACCTATAGAGCCATGGAACCTCATGTTAATTCTTCAGTCTTTAACTCAACCTCCTTTTGAACCTGCAGCAAAGTGTGACCTCAAATTTTTATCTTGGAAGTCCCTTTTCCTGGTAGCCATCACGTCAGCCAGACAAATTTCAGAGCTTTAGGCATTATGCATTAAAAGGCCCTATTTAATCTTCCACAAAGACGGAGTATCACTCTGGATAAACCCATCCTTTCTCCTCAAAGTTATTTCAGATTTTTCCATCAATCATACCATCAGCTTGCCAGTATTTTACCCAAATTATACTAATAAAGGGGAATACTGTCTACATTCTTTGGATGTACATAGACAACTGAGGTTTTATTTAGACAGAACCAAATCAATATGTAAAACTGACCAACTTAATTTCCTTCGCTAGTCCTAGAATGGGAAATTCGGTCTCCAAGGTGACTTTATCTAAATGGCTAAGGGACTGTATACACTACACTTATTCACTTGTGAAAAAAACAATACCACAGAATGTTAAAGCCCACTCTACCAGATCTATGGCAACTTTTGTAGCCTTCCATTCGAGAGCCTCTATGGATGATATCTGTGCAGCAGCCACACGGGCTAAACCCCACACTTTTATTAATCATTACAAATTGGATGTGGTCTCCTGAGAGAGAGCTGCCTTTGGCTCAATGGTGCTCAGGCACATTCTTCCATAAAGGCCGCCCAAGGAACACAAGGTAGCTGGGGATTTTGTACCATCAGTGATGAATGGAAAGAAGATTAACAACATCAGATAAAGAAGTTATGTCTTACCATAATGTTCCATCTGTGGTGTTGATCTTTTTTCATTCATCACTTCCCACCCTCCTTCCCCCTCCAATGGCTCCTGGGGGATACTTTGTGTCCAAGTGGTGAGTTAGGGCATTTTGCGCAGAAATGGCCTCTGCTTTACTAATACTGGGCAAACTCAATCTGAGGTAACAGGGAGAAGGGCACTATCGGTAAAAGCTTAGCTCGAGTGTTTTTGGCTGCCGTGAGCTTGGTATTAGGCTGACTCTGTTCCGAGGGCTTGGAACCGAACCATCAGTGATGAATGAAAGAAGATCAACAACACAGATGGAACGTTATGGTAAGACATAACTTCTTTTTTTCCTGTATTGAAGCCTTTTTGTCTGCATCATTATCTCAAGCCAGTTCTCAGCAGGCCAAAATGTCCTTTCATTGATAGGATAGTCTAACTTTTTCTGCTGTTAGCCATTTTGTACTGTTTAGGATATTTCAACAAGCCTCTATTGTTAATGCCGTTTGTTACAAAAACATTCAGAAGTACTATACTTTTTTGTTCCACACAAGCACATTCTCTTAAGCCAATGCATATTTCTTTTCTGCACTTGCAGATGCTGTTTCTAAAAATATCACACTGTTGTTATGATTCCCAAACCTCTGTTACTGTGAAACAAAAACAGTTCTACCAAATTATGTATTTCTCTCAAATACATATTGTTGTTGTTATGATGGAAACCAGTTTTCATTTATATAATTCTGTCAAGGCTAGCTGCCCTTATGGACCATTTTAAGCCTAGTTAGTTTCCCATCTTATACTCATAATGTATCCCATTTAGTTATATATTGGCTATACCAATACCATGGCTGATAATTATATATTACCCTTAATGAGATTAAATGGAATCGTATCATAGATAATTTTGGAGACCCATGCGTGAGATAAAGCATTTAGGAGCTGCATCTGGCCATTAGTAGTGCAGGTGCAGTTCTGCAGTAAACTCATGTTTCCCATCCATAGATCTAACTTGCACTTGAAAAGGAACAGGAATTACTTTGTTTTAATGTAGATGGGGAGTCTGTTCCATAGCAGCAGTATCCTCTCTGAAATATACCTGTCCAAACCATTCTATTGATATTGCAGAAGAGGATTATATCCCTAGGCAGTATTTCTTATGTTATTTGACTTGTTGATGTGCAGTGAATTGATCAGTAATGGGGTCAGAGGATATCTTGTATGCTATTAAGATACTGAGTATAGCAACAGGGCTTTGAGTCAATCCATGTAGGATGTTTAGCCCTTGTACCTTTTAGTAAGGTATCTCTATGGGTGTTTCAGTTGTTATATATGTCTGGAAAGATACATGTCAAGAAGCATAATATTTAATGACTGGCCTGATGAAAGCTGAGCAAAGGGGAACAATGACATCCCTAGAGCTAGAACAGAATCCCTTTGTTTATAAGCTGTGCAGTATAGGACTTCCTTACAACAATAGACACTCTAGTCAAAAGTTAGGTCACTTGTCCACATAAGTTCCCAAATACCAAACAAATGAGTCTACTCTTATTGTATTGTACATTTGGTAGTTCCCTGAGGTAGATGACTTCCTCAAGTATACAGTACTGCATTTTTGGGCATTTATTTTCAGACCATGATTTTGACACAAGTTATTTATTTGAGACAAAGCTTCCTGTAGGATGACCAAGTCATTTGGGGATTTAATGACTGTTCCTCGATTGCAGTCTTCTGCAAAATTAGCCAGAGCCTTTTGGCATTTGCTTTTACTTTAGGAAAGTAGATGCCAAACAGGAGATGTCCAAGCATAGAACCCCAGGAAATTTCACTGTTGACTGGTCTACTTTGTAGACATACCTCTCAACCATACCGAATTCCTCAGTATTTACTGGTTTTGAGGGCAGAATATTGGGGTGCCATGAATTCCTGAGTGGCTCCCTTAATTCCCTGCTTTTTTTTTTTTTATTACCAGTTGCCACTTTAAATTTTTGTCTGATGTCAGCAGCCTATAGGGGCATGTGTGATAACATCAGCTAGTGCCTGTTGGATTTGGAGAGAATAGGGAATATAACAGCGATGGTGGGCAGCTGTTGGACTCAGAGGGAATAGGGAATATAACAGCGATGATGGGCAGCTGTTGGACTCAGAGGGAATAGGGAATATAACAGCAATTGGTGGCATAATGAGTCCTCCAGGTAAGAACAACTGTTATTTGTTTGTGCCCATATTACATTATTTTATCCGCTGGCTAGCCATGATACTGTGTGCAAGTTAATTTTGTGTGCCGGCCAAGAACTGTTGTGTGCATTAACTGCATTTCCATTTGTTGCTTTATAACTCCTGCCAGCCAGCTACTCTAATTCAACCTGTAAGTTCAGTTCTTTCTTTCAGTTTATCTCTGCGTTCTTGTGCATTTGAGATACTGTATGAAGAACTGTTGCTCGATTTAGGGTGTGTGTGTATTCAACACTTCTTCTGCATTTTGTAGTCCACTGAGATTTTGTAGTCAGTTTATCACTTTAGGGTCCACTTCGCTGCATTTAGAGGTGGGTGTGTGTGTGTAAAATGCCCCAGTTAGGTATACTTGGTGGTTAGGGTTACTCAGGCTCAAACCCTGTACCTTGAGTACAAGAAGTAAGAGCCTAAGTTCTCTACCTATACCATCACTTCTGATTAAAGGAGTTATAGCTTTCAACTGTACACATTTTCACAGAATGTCTTGAATATTTGGCTCATACGTTTTGGTTTGTTCCTCTTAAAATTTGGATGGTGCAGTGGTAGTGTTGTTGCTTCACATCAAGAGGTTCTCTGATTCAAATATTGACTGAAGTGTCTTCTGTGTAGAGTCTGCATGTCCTCCCTGTGTTTGTGTGGGTTTCCTCTGGGTGTTCTGGTTTCCTCCCACGATACAAAGATATGCGTCTGGAGCATTTCTCCCCAGGCCTCTGCTGAAAATTGGCTTTTTTTCCAAGTCAGACTTTCCCGGCAAACAAATGTTAAATAAAAATAAAATAAACTGTATGGTTTTCTGGCAAATCAGTGAGAACTGAATTCACTAAATAATGATAACCATTTAAGTTTGTCTTCCTATCATTCAGGAAACACATGGTAACACAACATTTTATTCTACCAACTTTCTAAGATTATACAAACAATGTTTAAAATACGCCCCCCCCACACACAATAAATTGGCTTTTTTCCTGATTTCTTGTGCTGCACAGTTCTTCAGGGAAAGAGAAGTTTAGTGCTGCTTATGCAAAGTTTACTTGCGTTGTTAGTAGCACAACAGTTAGTATACTTGCTTTTGTTGCAGAAGGTTGTGGGTTCTACTCCCACAGTATATAGATGGATTGCTGATACTCTATTGTGTACTTTTAATGGGGGTGGATGCTGCTGTCCTGAGAATGTCTTCCTTTGGCGGAGATACCTAGTAACTATGAACCTGTTATCAATTTGCCATCCATTCCCTATTGAAATATTACAAGATTATCAGTTTTTTTTTTTTTTATGTAACATAGACAATATATTCTTCAAGGGCAACAGGCACTTTACTTGTAAATGAAACAATGAAATATAAAGTTGTTTGCTAGCAGTAACCACTTCATTAGTTACATATCTATCTAATGTGGAATTATTTAGATGACTTGTACTTCTGCAGAGATTGCACATATTTACTGATACTGCTGGATTGTAGAAGTTTCAGTAGACTTTTATGATGGAAATGTTCTGAATTGGGCAGTTTTGTCATTATTGGTTTATGCATTTTGTTTCATTGCTTACTGGAAAAATGTTCAAAACGTGCTCTAACAAGCGTGCTGTATTATACAAGGAATATAATTTAATAAAGTAATGTAATCTTTATCTTCCATCACTGGCCAGATGCATTTTCTTTGAATGTGGGTTTCAATGCTGTTTCAATGAATGAGAGTTCCAAGGGCAGAGAAGTTTTAATGCTAAGTCTATTTTCATTGTGAGACTGTATTGTTTTGTTTAGCAGATGTCTATTAGTGTTTATGCTATAAAATGTAAAATAAAATCCAGGTAAACATTGTAGAAGTAAAGCAGTATGCACATTACAGTGTTTATGGTAAATGGGGCGAAATAGCCAAGTAATGGGACATTGGAATGGCTGCAGGGGGAATCTGGGGCCATATTTTACTTGTCTGTTCAGTTTGCATTTGAAAGTTGGCATCCCACCATTCCACTGGAGTGGGTGGGTTGCATAATTATGAATGCAGAGTTTCTGTTAATCAGCATACAGATGTGTACCTGTTTTTCATGGGCCTTTGTCCAGATTTTTTGGATGTTTCCAGGTTGAGAGGTATGTTTGTAGAGTAATTTCCCATTTCGATTGTATGCATACTGTGAGCCATTTGACAATCCAAAAGGTGATAAAGGGGTTTATTCACAGTTTATTTAGTTTTTCTACTATGCCTAAGTGGGGAGTTGTGTCAAAAGCTTTGACTAGGTCGCGGTATGCGGTGTGTACCATTTTGCCTTCATCCATTGTTTTCTGACCTTTTCAAAAAAATCCACCAGGTTGAGTAAGCATGACCTGTCCTTGATTCCAAAGTAAGACAGGTCTAGTGTTTGGAGAGTCTCTCTGTCCTGATTGATTAATTCCATAATAAGTCTTCCCATGGCTTTGCATATGAAGCTGGTCAGACTTATGGGTTTGTAATTATCTGGGTCTGTGGAAGGTCCTCCATTATGCAGGAGAATTACTAACCATTCTCCATTCACCTGGTACAAAACCTGTATGAAAGCTGTGATTGAACAGTGTTAGGGGGTATGGCTAAATCATTTTTCATGCTATTTAAGATGTATCCAGGGATATTGTTAGGACTCATCAATGCAGTATTTTTAGCTATTTTTTCCAATAATAGTATCGTATTTCTTGTAAACAAATTTAGATTGTGTCAACTACAGACAATAAGTTACTATTTCCCAAAATTATCCTCTAATTATCACTAAGAATAGGTTTAATATTGGTTATATCCAAAGAAATATGTATTGGGAAAGCCTTCCCATATATATATATATATATATATATATATATATATATATATATATATATTGTTGTTTTCTTGACATATTTGTGTAAAACCACTTGAGTATGGGTTGAAATCTTGTAGTTCTACTATTCTTAACTTCACTAACAATGCTGTCAGTTTTTATTTCAGCATAACCTTTTTCTATGAACATACCATCATTCATTGTTTCAACATTACATCTTCACTGATTAAATAATTCAGATGTACAAATTGTCCTCTGACATTTTTCATAAAATGATGTAAACTCAAACTGTGTAAATAATTGTTTATAAAGGTTTTCTTTCTGTAGATGTTACTATGAAAACATCTATTCATATTATCCATAGTAATTTCTAAATCCAAAAAGTACATTATTACCAAATTATCTTTTTTATAAAATGACAGAACTATGTAGTGTTATTTAATTCTTTTAAAAGTACTTAGATCAGCTTCAGTACTGTTGCAAATGAAAATTAAATCATCTGTGTATCTTCTGTAGAAAAAAATTGAACCATTTATTTTGGACTAACTTGTCTTGTTCCAACAAACTGAGTACCAGGAATGCAAATGCTGGTGCCATTCTAGTGCCCATTGCCATACTTTTCACTTTACAAATCTGATTCTCAAAAATAAAATTGTTTTGTTACTAAGCCAATTAACAGACAATGTTGTTAATAGTTAC
This sequence comes from Protopterus annectens, assembly GCF_019279795.1. NCBI lineage: Eukaryota > Metazoa > Chordata > Ceratodontiformes > Protopteridae > Protopterus > Protopterus annectens. Next base: position 816,797,099 of record NC_056739.1, read on the forward strand.
ATTAGTTAAGTCTGTTCTCATTCTTAAGAAATCCCTAACATATTCAACAGCTGTGTTTTGTGTTATAGATGTACATAAATATTTAGTGTTCACAGGAATAACAATTTCAGTTACCCTAAATTCATAATTTCTCAACAAATCAAGACACATCCATGAATCATTTAAATAGAATTCCATATTTTGAACAAAAGGAATTAACCCAACATCCAGGTAAGGACAAAGGCTTAGTTTTAGAAAAAAATCTGTGGCTACAGCTGGTCTAAATTTAAGGTTGTTGCTATTTTTATGGATTTTGGGTACCCCAAATAACCTCCCCAACTTTGGATGTCCTACTTGAAAAAAGGCATACAGGGAAAATGTGTAAATCCTTGTTGCAATAGATCTAATATGCAGTCATCAGTAGATCTGAAATTGTAACTTACATCCCATTTTGTTGACTTTTAAATAACTGGATCCATCTGACAAATGTTCTATAATTTTTTTCACATTCGTGTCCATAATGACAACTCCACCCTCTTTGTCTGCTTTAACGATTCTGATACTATCGCAACTTTGTAACTCAAAAAGTGGTCTTGTTTGTTCTACAGTCATATTAAACCACTTAGCAGATGTCTTTAACACATATATGATGAAACTAGTATTTAAATTAGTATTGAAAGTGCTCTAATAAACTACAAGTTGCATTTTCAAATGTATATCAGTTAAAAGATTAACAATGTTGGCTCTTTTAGATTGAATAGAAGAAAACAAAAAACTACTGAGATTGAAAATAGGGCATCTTCACCCCCTATTTTGCCCTCTAGTCTTTCCTCATCTTCTGGATGTTTCCTCCTGTTTCTGCGGAACAGTGTTCTGAACCATCTCATTTGAATGTTTGACTTAAAAATAAAAAAAAAAAACAAGAGTTGAAATTGATTTACTTTCTGTAGTTCCAGTGAGCTTGGACTCCTGCTGCTCAAGCATGAAGATCTACATGGAAGTGAAGAAAATTCTTCTTCCATTAGTAATGGCACTGGTGTTCTTTCTCAGATCTTCATACTAACATATCTGGATATGGGCACCAAGGTCTGTTGACTATTATTACTGTATTTTTTTGTTTTCCTTGATGTCAAGTGGATACACTGCATTTAATTTATATGCCAACTCATGACATGTCAATTCTTTTATCTATAATATTAGCCACATCACTGCAATGTCTCTGAAATACCATTATAAAGGCCTCTGCATTCATAAAACATGAGATGATTCTTTCTACTTCTACCAAGCTGTTTGATCTGGGTTGTCAAAAATTTAAGTGTGCCTAGGTTTCGTCTTTAATCCGACTTCATCAGAACACTTAGTAAGTATAATGAAATTCCTTATATATGCCTTAAAAATGACATCATCACCAGTCCATTAAAAAAGGTTAACACCCCTCAATAGAAATTGAAATTTAAAAAGACAGCATACAGCAGAAGGAACGTAACCAAATACTGTTACACACAATGTTACAAACACCATTATATCCAAGTTCCAGTGGGATGTAAATACAAACACCATTTTATTACCACTGGACAATTGAATAAAATAAAATAAAAGACAAAAAACAAAATAAAAAACAGGTGTAATATTACCCCAATATACTTTTTAACTTTAAAATAGGCATTATAGTAATGCAGTCATTGATTCCAGGAGCTTCCTGTGCATTGGTTAACAGCTGCCATCTCATCTCAGCTATATCTAAATGTACATCTAATTACAACAGATAACGATGGATAAATTAGGTAGGAAATTAGATGTACATTTAGATATAGCTGAGATGAGATGGCAGCTGTTAACCAATGCACAGGAAGCTCCTGGAATCAATGACTGCATTACTATAATGCCTATTTTAAAGTTAAAAAGTATATTGGGGTAATATTACACCTGTTTTTTATTTTGTTTTGTTTTTTTGTTTTTTTTATTTTGTTTTTAAGGCATATATAAGGAATTTCATTATACTTACTAAGTGTTCTGATGAAGTCGGATTAAAGACGAAACCTAGGTAAACTCGTGTGGCTTTGTGTTGTTCTGGTTGCTTCTTGGAGCTCTAATACTGGTTCATATTTGTTATTGGTTTGTTCTGTGCATTACTAGTATGAAAAATTTAAGTGTGCCCCACTGTATAACTTAAGCAGTTCTATGCGAGCATTATTGAATAATGAAATTAAGTCGTAATAAATGCATTTATCTTTGGTGATGTCATTCAAAAATTTGAAACATCTCATGACCTAGTAGAATTTGTTTAATCTTTATGGAATGTTTCAAATAAATGTTGCCAAGCTTTATTGGCTTTAATCTAAACAGCTTATTTTTCAAGTATAATTATATATTATTCTTTTTACACACTACCACAGCAGTAGTCAAGAAATGTATTTATTTTACATTTGTTTACAGGGAATGTCTGTCTGGACCAAGGGCAAATTTTCAGCATCCCCCGGAGAGAAAAGCTCCAAAAAGAAATTTAAAATAACCATATATAACAGTAACATAACCATATTTAAAACAGTAACATCCCAAGTAACTACAGTATTTTAACATAGGCAGAGAAAAAGTTTCGCCATATAGGTTTTTAACCTGTATAAAATAGTGGCATTATTTAGACTATAGAGCAGTAGTAACTTATCTGATACATGCAGTGATTTCATATAAGGAGTAAACATATTCATTGCAGAGTATTACCACATGTAAGGAGTAAAAAGATCAGTGCTTAGACTTAACAGTGGTAAAGAGCAAGATATGTAAGAAAGTGAGAAGAGGGGGGAGGCAGGACTTTTGGTGTCAATTCTTGCTAGTAATTAAAGGGAGGGGACAGAAAGCTGGAAGAGAGGTCAAATAAATAGGTATGACCTGGTAGAGTTATATGAGAGAGAGAGAGTGAGTATGTTCAGCTGGGTTTGGGCAGGAGCACATCCAGTTGTTGATGAGGTGTTCCTTAAGTAGATGTTTAAATTTAGTTGTATTGATGCAATTAATCAATCTGATGTTATCAATCTTCATTCTATCCTCAATGAATGGGTTTGGATCAGATCCATTGGATCTGACTCAGCCGATGCTAAAGCTCGCAGCCACCAGATCTCTGAAGCTTCTCCCTTACCCAGAGTGCACCTACCCAATTAAGCCAGATCTCATTTGCCTCTTCTAGCTAATGGATGTGGTCTACCAGTTTCTTTCGAGCTATATTAGATAAGTAAAGTTTTCGTTCATAATTCCTTCCATTAAACAGTTTCTTTAGTTTTAGCTTTTAGTCTTTAGTGTTTGTGGTTAGCATCCCTGCTGTTTATTCTCCATTGCCCTTATGACTTTGTCATGTTTTGCATACATACCATTGCTGGTATTTCCTTGCCTCCCTTTCTCTTCTGGTGTCTCCAGAGTGTTGTAACATTTTTCTCTCTTGCTGCTGCTGCTGTCTCTCTTTTCATTTCCTTTTCATACTTGCTACTGCTAGATACTATTGTTAGTATCTCCCTTTCCTTACAACCTGGTCATATTTCTGCATACCATTGGTGGTATCCCTCTGTTTCTTCGTCCACCCTGTTAAAAAAAAAAAAAGAGGAGGCGGTTACTTTCTAGTTTGGATTATCTTAGAAATTTTACATATTATTGTTTTGACTTGGATATTGCATGATGACTGACAAACCTGCAGGTTTCAAGGAATGTTCCAAATGTGGGCATAAGTTGCTGCTCTCGGATGCACACACACTTTATGTGTACTGCTGGGTCCATTACACTTAAGGAAAATTGCTGGATTTACCACAGATTTTATCTGAAAATATGTTGATCTCCTCCCTTCCTCTTTTGGAGAAGCCATATCCTAGTCTCCAAAGTCGAAGCCTTCCACCTTGTCAAATTCTTCTTCTGACTTTTCCTGGAAAAGAAGTGCTAAACATCCAGTCTCAACCCTGGATCAGAAAAAAAAATGAGAATTCAAGATTCCAACTGCTCCCTCAGATCCAAATCAACTATTACAAATCTGACACAATCCAAGTTGGATCAGACAAAATCATTGGCTCAGACAGAACCTTCAGATACTGTATATTGTCCTTGTACCAGATAGGTTCCATTGGTTGACCCAGTACTCAACAAGCTTCCATCACCTTTTTTGCAGAGTCCAACACCCCCCTCCATTTACTATACTCATTCTTCCAGAACTGTCTCAGAAGAAGATGTGGAGAGAGTGGTAAGGAAGAGCCTCTCGGCACAGAGGCAGATTGGTTTTCCCTAGGCACCTACCCCTCTGGGTCAGGTTACCCAGCCTTCCACCACACACCACCCCTGTAAGTTCCTCCTCTAACACTATCTGTTGCCTTAGAGTCTCAGGATCCCAGTTGCCTGGATCCATCAGTCTTGGATGCAAGGATCTCTGTATCTTTGGATGCAACATAGTCTCTGAGACCTCCGATCTTTTCGGATCCAGAGAGCTGTCGGAGATGAAGCCAGCCTGCTGGTTCCTGGATACAGCATTTGACTCTGATGTTTTTGGAGCTGTCTCTATTCCTCAGCACTGGGCAGTTCAGTTCCGGCTTCTTTCTTGGGGTGGTGCTAGTGGATTGGAGAGGGGATGGTTCAGAAACCTGCGTTTTTGGATCAGAACCCCTCTCTAACTTCTTCAAGCTCTGCCTTAAAGGCTGCAAAGAGAGTATTCGCTGCTTTGGCAGTCCTGACAGAACCTTCCCCCTCAGATCTTACCTATTCCACCATGATACCCCAGTGCCTGGAGCCTCAACGACTTTCTACATGGGGACATTCTGTACTGAAACCTCAGGTTTCCTCCCAGAGAATTTTGATTTCCTCTTCCAAGACTTCCCCAGAACATCAGGAAGTACCCAGGAAGGACATACAAGTGGAAGCACCTCGAGTCCCCACAGGAGTTTATCACCAAAGACACAGATTTCATTGAGGGTGAAGGGGCCCCCACAGTCACCTCCTGAAGATGGTCACATCGGAGACATCCTAGAAGTCCTTAAACAGAGAGGTGACTGGACATTCTCCAACCCTACACTGGAAGAATCCATTTTCCTCGAGGCTTTTGGTACAGGACCCTCTGTCTCCTGGGTGACTCTGCCTGCTGATAAGCTTATTAACATGATCTGTAGGTGGGCATAGGAGGACACTGACTCCATAGAACCCATACCTCTGAGACCAGGCAGGATAATGACACCAACTGCAGACAGTTTTGGAGGAAAGGGGTTTCAGTTGATGCCATTGTCATTGTGGCAGCCACAAAGAAGGAATTAGCCAATGAGAGTTTCACTGTCCATCCCCCAACAGGGAGTCACGGGTGATGGACAGACTGGGGAAGCATGTTTTTGCTTCAGCAAACTTTGCCTTGCAGTTGCTGAACTGTTTGGCACATTTTATTAGACTTCAGAGAGATTTGACCAAGGAATTATCAAATACTAGCTTAGGAACCATCTCTGCAGAGGTTCAAGACTCAGTAGCTTCTCATTTGACAATCTTACAGTCAATATCCAATAGTTCCATTGGATAGTTTTCAGCATAGTGGAGTGACCTTTAGAGCTGTGGGCTCAGGCATTTCCACGAGGAGATATGCCTGGATGCACTTGCGCGATTTTGCAGAGCTATTTAAGTCCAATTTTGTCAATGCTCCATTTGATGGAACTACCATTTTTGGCCCTAAGGTGAAAAAAACATGATCCAGGTGTGTGAGAAGGATAGAAAGACCTTATCTGGCGTGGGGATATGTTTTTGCCCCCCCCCCAAAAAAATCCTTATCCAGAAATCAGCAGAGTGGCCAGAAAATGTGGTTTAAAAAGTCTCAACGTCTGTTCCATGACACACATGGAGGAAGTGCCCCCAGAGGCAGAGGGGGAAACTGCAATGGACATCGTTGCCCTTGTGGTAGAGTTGGCCAACAAGATCAGGGTTCGTGAGAAAATTTCTTTGATACCTACCAGTGCTCCTGAAGCGAGGCCTGACTGTACACCTCTGGAGACAGTCAGCAAACATTTATCCCTGCACTAGCGAGCCTGGCTAGACTTACTTGGGTGCAGAGGATTATATCTAGAGGTTATATAATACCATTTTCCCTATCACCACCAATTCCCAGAAAAATCCCCAGTGTTCCACCCAGTCAGAGGGATCAAGCAGCAATTTAGATTCAAAAGCTGCTAGAAATAGTCATCCAAGGCACCAGACCAGATAGGATCCGGAACTTACTCGAGGTTCTTTTTAATCCCAAAAAAGGCAGGGGTCTGGAGACTGATTCTGGATCTTACAAATCTAAACAAATCTGTTCAATGAGCCAGGTTCTGGATGGTCACAGTTCAGTCCATTCTCTCTGTTCTGGGCAGGAATGACTAGATGTGCTTGATAGAGCTTCAGGATGCCTTTTATCACATAAAAATGAACAGGTGATCCAGAAAGTAGCTATGCTTCCAGCTGGGAGCAAGTCAGTACCAATTCAGGGTACTGCCCTTTGGACTCACCACAACCTCCAGTGTGTTCACTAAATGCATGGCAGTAGTAGCAGCTTACTCACAGTGCAGCCATTATGGGTGTTTCCCTACATGGACAACTGGCTCATTACCACTCTGACCAGGCATCAACTCATACATGGAAGTAATTAGGTTCTCCACACTTTGCTCTGCTAGGAATAACCATAAACTACAGCAAATCACAACTTCAATCAGACATTGGAATTTATTGGAACACTGCTCAACACAAAGACTGCCATTGCTTCCCTTCCACAACAGTGAGTTCAAACAATAAGGTCACGGGTCAAGAACATTGTAGAGAACACATCAATGTCAGCCTGCACAGTTCTCCAAACTCTAGGCCTCATGTCAGCTGCAATAACTTTAGTTCCATTGGCTGGGTTTTACATTCGGATCCTCCAGTGGATGTAGGCTACTCAGTGGTCAGTCTTCCATCAGTCAATGTCATATCAGATAAAAATTACCAACACTTGCAAAAGAGATCTCTGCTGGTGGATCCAGTCTGATCAACTGCTCCATGGCCATCCCTTCATTCCCCAACAGCCCAAGGCCATAGTGGCCACAGATGCTTCCCAGATGGGGGTGGCATTATCTAGAGAAGATAGTCCAGGGTACTTGGTCTCCTGAAGAGGCCAATTTGCATATAAATGTCCTAGAGTGAGAGCAGTGCTCTTGGTGTTGTGAGCTTCTCAAGATTTTCTTCCCTCTGGGATGATTGCAGTTCAAACAGACAACATGCATTATAAACACCTCCTCCAGGCCTCAAGCCAAGCTCTTTTGCTATTCTGACCAAACATGTCAGTGGTCTGGTAGGTGCATCAACAAATGGGGGAACCAAATCTTATCCATCGTGTCAAGAAGCACTCAGGGTCTGGCAGTGGGCAGTCTTTTCCGACTGCTTTAGTGATGCACATTCTGGGGAGATCCAGTGTGATTGCAGACAAACTGAGCAGGTGCATTCTTCTTCCACATGAGTGTTCCCTCAATAAAAAAGTGGCGGATGAGATTTTCCATCTATGGAGCCAGCCAAGCTGCAATCATTTTGCCTCTCTCCTAAACAAGTGCAGCAACTACTTTGCCCTAATTCCCTCACAGAGGCAGTCACTGAGGGATGCCCTACTTCACTATTGGCCCGCCATGCTCCTTTATGCCTTTCCATCAACCCCTTGATTCCAATATTTCTGCAAATAGCTGCCAGGTCGAAGAGCATAGTAATCCTCATTGGCCCCTGTTGGCCTTGACAAATTTGGTTTCCCTTCCTATGGCATCACCTGGTTCAACCACCATAGAATCGAGATCTGACTCCAGACCTGTCTCACCTGACTGGCACGTCATACCTGGGTGTACCAAACCTCAAGCTGACTGCTTGACTTCTCCAGTTCCCTTAGTACCCAGACACTATATGCTGTAAGCTCTCATCACCTGTCCAAAATATAATTCTGTCTTCCCAAAAACCCTCGACAAGGAAAACACATTCAAGTAAATGGAAAAGGTTTAGGCTTTCGGCATAGCAACATAATCTTGACCTTTTTTCAGCTCCCATTAATCACATTTTAGATTTCCTTGCTCTCCTTTTCCAAAACGGTGCCAGTACCTCAACCATAAGAGTACAGCTAGCAGCAATTTCAAATTACCATGCAGGATTAAATGGCATATCCATAGCGTCTCGCACATTGAGCAAGGCCTTCTTAAAAGGGCTTCTTCTTCTAAATCCTCCTTTTAAAGATCCTACACCTCCATGGAACTTGAATTTGATGCTTTAGTCTTTCACACAACCTCCCTTTGAACCAGCAGCTACACGTGACCTGAAATATCTTTCATATCAAACAATTTTCTTGGTTGCCATTACTTCTGCAAGTAGAATTTCTGAGATCCAAGCACTATCTTCTAAACCTCCTTACTTGGTTTTCCACAAAGATAGTGACCTTGCGTACCAACCTGTCCTTCCTTCCAAAGGTGGTGTCAGAATCCAACATCAATAGTACTATCAATTTACCAGTGTTTTTTCCTAAGTTTACTAACAAAGGAGAATACATCTTACATTTACTAGATGTTCATTGCCAATTGTGATTCTAAATGCATAGAATAGAAAAAATCAAGAAAGCAAACCAACTATTTGTCTCCTTCTCTAGACCAAAATTAGGAAAATTATTTTCCAAAGTTACCCTATCAAAGGGGCTGACAAATTGCATCTTCTGTGTCTATGCTAAATTGGTCATTTCTCTTACACACCTATTAAAAGAACACTCCACTAGATTCGTGGCTACTTCCACAATTTTACAATTTTTCAGTTAAGGATGTCTATGGATGATATTTATGCAGCAGTAACTTGGGCTACTCTCTCATACCTTTATCACTCATTACAAGTTGGATCTGTTCTCCAGAGGCAGGGCATCATTTGGCTCTGTGGTGCTCAGGAATATCCTTCCTTGAGTCCACCCTGGATACAAGTAGCTAGGGATGCTGTCCCATTAGTTGAGGATCGAATGAAGATTGACAACATCAGATAAAGAAGTTATGTACTTACCATAATGTTCCATCTGTGTTGTCAATCTTAATTCTTCCTGAACTCCCCTCCCACCAACCCCCTTCCATGGCTTCTGGAGGAATAAGTATTTACATGGTCTCTAAATATGTATTTTTTTATATGGTTATATGATTCTGGATATGGCTTTCAATAATTCTCTTCATCTTCCTATACCAATGTAGCAGCAAACAAGAACTGAGGTAATTGGGTATGTGCATTGTGGGTAAGGAAAAGCTTGAGAGATCTTGTGGCTGCGAGCTTTACCACTGGCCAAGTCAGATCTAAAACATTAGATCCGAACCCATTCGTTGAGGAAGAATGAAGATCAACAACACGAAGCGTTATGGTAAGTACATAACTTCTTTTTATTTGAGGTAGTGTATTCCAAAGTTTAGATGTGTGGTTAAAGAAGAGGAAATCCCCAAAGCTGCTGTTAGATTTGGTAACTGTAAGCAGGCCTTTGTTGGTGGATCTTAGTGTTCTAGAGCTGGAGTAGGGTTGAACAAGGTGTTTTAGAGAGGGACAGCTATTTGGATGGTTGAGTATGTAGTGTATGAAGGTTAGTTGGCTATAGGTCAGAAGGTTAGGAAGTTGTAGCCATTTTAGATGCTGCAATGCATTGCAGTGCTGGAGGTTTGAGGCAAATCTTGCTATTTTGTTGTAGCAGGACTCCAATTTATTTAACTCTGTTTTTCTGAGGTTTGTAAGTATAGGTGAAGCATAAAGGAGGATAGAAGGTAGGTGGGTTCTGGATATGGCTTGTCTAGTGGGGCTGATAGGAAATGTTTGATCCTACAGAGTGAGCCTAGTTTGATACGTACTTTTTTAATGGTTATGGCTAGGTTTTTGTTAAACATCAGGTTGTTGTCAATGGTCACTCCTAGGTGCTTAGTATGCTCTACTGGTTTTATCATAGTACTGGAAGAGAGGATGGTGAATGGGGGATGCTAGCTATGTCTTGTTACTAGTAAAGAGCATGAGCTTAGTTTTATTTGGATTGAGAACAAGTTGAGCATCAGGTAACTTTTGATATCATTGAAGGCTTTTTGGGTTGTTTGAAGGAGTGAAGAGACAGAGAGTGCTAAACAAATAAGGGAGGAATTGTCAGTATATTAAATAATTGTTGCATGTTGAGTAGTTGTGGATAATTTATTTGTGAATATGGAGAATAGTAGTGGACCAAGTATTGCCCCCTGTGGTATGCCAACTGAGACACCAGGGGTGGTGATTTATTATTCCATTTGACTGCTTGTTGGCGATCTGACAAATAGTTAAGAAACCATAACTAGGTGGACTTAGAAAGATTTAGTGAGGCTAGTTCATTGAGAAGTGTTTGGTGGGAAACACTGTCAAAAGCTTTTGACATATCCAGAAAGATAGAGAAGACATGATAGCCATTGTTCTAAGCTGCTTTATTGCATCAGTGAAGGTAACGGCTGTAGTGGTGCTATGTTTTGGCCTAAACCCATGTTGGGAAGGGGATAGTAGGTTAAGTAGTAGATGTTGTAGTATTTGTGTGAACACATTTTTCAAGGATCCTGGCAAAAGGAGGGAGAATAGCTATGGGCCTATAGTTGCTGAGTTCAGTGGATGTCCCACCTTTGTGTAGTGGGATTATATGAGAAGTTTTACAGAGTTTTGGGATGTATTGTTCTTTAATGGACCAGGTAATAAGGATAGAAACTGGGAAGGAAATCATGTCTGATTCAATTTTACGATAGTCACTAGGAAGCTGATCTGCAGCAAGGGTTGTGAGTTTACATTTGAGGTTGGGAGGGTGGCCTAATGGTTAAGGTGTTTGCCTTACAAACACAAGGTGCAGTGTTTGAGTCTCACAAGGGATAATTGGCTAGGCTTAAAATGGCTCACAAGGGCAGTTAGCTTAGTACTAACCTATGAACCTATAAGAAACAAGAATTTTTATGGTGCTGGTTTGTATAGGCTTAATTGAGAAGTAGTTGAGTGAATCTAAAGTATGAGTAAGTAATGACAGAGGGGTATTAATGTTTTTTATGAGTGATAGGATAGTGTTGATAAAGTAGGAGTTGAGCTGTGAAGCAATATTATCAGTGGTATTGGAACAGGATGGAGCAGGGGTTGTGCTGAGTCCAGGCTTCAGCAGCAGTTAATGGCTTGCCAGAATTTCTGTGGGTTATTCTGATGTTTAATTTGAATGGTAATTATACTTTTTGTCATGTTTATTTTTTTCAAATATTTCTTTATTTTCTTTTTACATCATGAGCTCAAACAAAGTCTTAAGTGGTATAATAATACAGAAATTTGTTCATACTTTTTATATCATAAGTCATGAAAGAATAACATTAATATATGGTAAATGTAACAAAAAATAGACAAAGAACAACATAACTTATATACACTATATACAATAAGTGCTATCTTTTGTATTAAACACAAATGCAATCTTATTTGACCTACTCTCTTACCCCATGAAGCTAATATCTCATATCATGCTACCATCAATGTAGAAGGTAATTGTCCTAAACTCTAGATGATAATCAAAATGTTAAGTTCTGCCTGACTTAGTTTAGAATAATATCAAGGAGGGCTATCCAAAATTGGAGAAAATAGGAACATTTTATTAGCGTTGTTTGTTATCAGCTTATGGTCTAAGATATACTTGATTGCCATTTGTCTGAAGCTTGTCCATGGAAACTGGCTCCTATCCAGCCAATTTTGAGTAATGTACAGTTTTATCAGTGGGAAGAGGGTGACAAGGGTATGCAACTTTTGCTTCAGAAGGTTATCAGAAGTAATGTGCCATAATGCAAATTCCTTTGATAATGTGGATTTTTCATAACCTATCTTCTCAAGTCTCACTCTCAATGAACACCAAAGTTTGTATGTACATTTACAGCTCCAGAAGATGTGAATGAGATCTGCTTTCTGAAAATGGCAATATGGGAAGTTGGGGTGCTTTTGCATTAAAATTGTTTAGCATTACTGGAGTTAGGCATTGTTTGTGATCATTAATTGAGTATAGGTAAGTTTTTTTAAAGGGGATTAATCTCAGTGTAAATTTAATAGCTTGAGATTTTTTATTATCATTAATTGCATCATCCAGTTTTCATCCAGTAATTCGACATAATAATCGATGACTAATATTTGAGATGAATGATCAGTTTGTAGGAGTTAGACAGCATTTTTTATTAAGTTGTAATAGCTTCCATAATGTTTTACACTTATTGACATTGTCTTCATTAATTTCAGATTTCCCTGTAACTGAAACAGTTAATTCCCCAGTTTGTCTTAAAATTATGGTGTAGCCCTTGGAAAGTTTTAAGGATTCCCTAATGTCATCCAGAGATTTGTTTCTATGAACATACATGTCCCATAGGTTTTTCTCCTTAATAAGCAGGAACTTGTGTAAATTTATCATTTCCCTATGTAATATAATATTTGGATTTAAATGTATTGGTTGCAGCATCAAGAATGCATTAATTAAGGCTAATGTTTAATTTTTTTAGCTAGATTACTGTGCTGTCGATAGTTGTGTAGTGATGCTGCATTTTTGTGTCATTATAATAATACCAGGCTCTATCTCTTTGTTTAAGGAGTTTTTTTGGTTTCTTTTGTGAGCCAAGGAGTAGGTTTGGATTTAGTATGAATTTTTCTGAGGGGAGCTAGCTGATTTAGGATATTGATACATTTATCATTAAAGTATGTTGAGATGGAGGTGTTTGAATGGAGATCAGCCAGCACATTTTTGCAAAAGGGTTTTTAAATACTTCAGATGAGAATTTTCTTTTATTACATATGTATTTATAAGTAATATTTTTGGAAGCATGAATACATTGTCAAGGTAGGTGAATCTGTGATCGCTTAGACTGTCTGGAAGACTGCTTGACTGATTGTAATGGGAGGCTGTATTTATAAGACACCAATCTAGTATAGACTGTTTATTACTGTGTTTGTCAGTCCTAGTTGGAGTTTGTATCATTTGGCAGTACCCGTGTAGATCTATGAAACTGGATGGATTGTCATGAATGCAGGTAGTCCAATCTAGATTGAAATCTCCCATTATTATGTTTTTTTGCTTATATGTTGAACACCAGTAAAGGAGATCTTTGATGGAGGATGGGATGGGTGAAAATTGAAATGTTATCTTCATTTCTTTGTTTTTTGTGACTCATCATGTAAAAACAGATTTCCATTGGTCTTCAACAAAAAAGAATTATCCATGAACAGGGATGTATGAGCCGCTAACATATCTTTGTCTGAGCTTACGGACAAATTTCTATCCCTATGATTAGATGTTCTTTCATCGATATACAAACCAACTGCTGATGTAATGTGATTTAAAATTGTGTTAGCACAAGAATCCAAAACAGCAACATTTGAATTAAACCGACACTAATGCTGTGGTTTGATATATTCAAATTAGGGTTATCTCCCTCTGAAACTGTGGAAATATGATTACCTTCCATCTCAGCAAGAAGAGTACACTGTCAGCAAACAAAATATGGACACAGGAAAGAAAAAGAGATTTAATACAGTGCAATATTTATGCAAAAGAGAAACCAAAACTAATCAGTACAAAAATAGCAGCACACAGCACCAAAGATATTTGAAGGGAAATACAGCCAAAGGTATCCAGGTATGGAAAATTTTACAATACAAAAAAATAAGAAACCTGAGAGGGAAAGTAGAATGGAGGATTAGTAACGGAGAAGTAAATAGAAACTGCTGTTATGGATTATCTGTGAAGTGAAGGATTTAGTGTAAAAAAATCTAACTCTGATAACACCACGACAGGATAGCATAATGAATCCCCAAATTAAGGAGAGACTTGCTGAGGGAAAATATCTGCTCTGTTGCCATATGAAGATACTTTGGAACCTTTGGTACAAAACCAGTGTAAAAGTTCAGTTGGAGTTGTACAGCAAGGGAAGGAACAGGAAACTCTGGCAACTCTGACACAGCCAGTGTTTTGGAGGGATAGGTCAATGAATTCCCATATGAAAGAGCAATGGATGAGATAGGATGAAACTGAAGAAAATATGGCACAGGAAGATGCTCTGGGATTTTCTGCAGAATGCCGTCAGGAAATAGAGAACAAAGAATGTGCCATCAATTTAGAAGAAAATTTAAGGGAAGAGATGCTTGATTTAATAGAGATGGATAGACTACAGAAAGTCAATAAGATCCAAAATGTTAGAAGTTGGATAAAACAAATGAACACAGTAATCAGGACTGTTCATACAAAGTCATCCGATATAACAGAAATAAATAGGCTATATTACTGTGCAGCTTAACAGATAAAGTCTTAACACAAAAACACAGGGCAGTAAGGGAAAGGAAGGGGAGAAATCAAATACCGCCATGGAAGCATCAAATAGAAAAAAATATAAAGCAATTAAGACAAGAAATGTCACTATTAGAAGAGTACAAAAAATCAATGCATAATATCAGAACATCAGGATCTATCATACACTGTTACAAATAAACTAAAGATATCAGCACATGCAGAAAAACTTAGAAGATATGCAGATAAATATAAAGGAAAAGTACAAAATAAGCAATTTATTGATGACCCAAAAAAGTTTTATAGAGAATTGAGAAACAGGCAAAGGGAATTGAAACACCATAAAAAAAAAAAGAAGAAATAGACACATTTTGGAGACGTATCTATGAAGATCCTGTGGAACATAAAAATGCTGAATGGATAGAAGAAGTAAAAGAAAGAATAAGAAGTTCAAATGTACAGGATATGAAATGGGATGAAGTAATGGCCAAAGAAATTGAAAAAAAAATGACCACCCCTTTGTCAGGGTCAAACAAAAAACTTTTCCAAAGCTGACTACAATCTCCTAAGAGCAGGTATAAACAGCTTCACAGCCACTATCTCTTCAGTTGGAACTAGTACTTAATGTCCAAGCCTACACCAAAAAACTATATGAGAACCTACATAGCTGTATGGCCTCAGCAATACCTGACAGGACCAAATCATCTTCCTCAAGGAAGAGTAACCCTGTCTGGTGGACAGCAGCAATAAACAAACTCTATAATAAAAGGAAAGCATTGCTGTCCAGGACCAGGAAGGAGCAGGTGCCGAGTTGGAAGCAATCTCTCCTTTGTCTGAACAAGCAAATAAGGTCACTGGTGAAATCCTCTAAGGTTTTAACTTTGAGTCCAAACTGGCCACATCCACTAAGGACAATCACAAGGCCTTCTTTGTATACATCCACAGTCTTAAAGGTAACTCCCAAATCTGCTCTGAATTGGTGGTCAAGAACACCACATACACAAATGCCATAGATATAGCCAACCTGCTGGCAGACAGGTTCAATGAAAACTTCACCCCCCGTCCCCCCATCAGTAAACCAGGACACCCCCAACATCTGCCCTCCTCCCCTCATCACCAGGGAGTAGGTCTTTAATGCCCTCTCAAAGGCAAAAAATATAGTCTTCATGGGACCCAACAACATCCCTGGCTGCATCCTACATGAACTCAGGCATGAGCTCTCAGCTCCATTAGGCACCCTATTCAACCAAGCCTGAGCACTGGCTTCATCCCAGCCGAAGAGAAGACAGCCACTGTCATCCCTCTACACAAAGGTGGAGCGTCCACTAACCTAGGCAGTTATAGGCCCATCAGCCTAACTAGCCTGATCTGCAAGACCATGGAATGCATTATCAAGGACCTTATAAACATGGACATTGGCAACCTCCAAAGTCTTGACCCCACACAGTTTGGTTTTGTCAAAGGGAGATCATGCTTATTAAACTTGGTCAACTTTTTTGAAACAGTCACCAAAGCCATGGACGAGGGGAAGACTGTGCACACCGCCTACCTTGACCTAGCCAAAGCCTTTGACACTATTCCCCACTAGGGCATAATAGATGAACTCTCCCAGCTGGGCATCAACCCATATGTTACCAGATGGGTAGATAACTGAGAGAACCCACTCAGTCAAAATAGGGGAAGCCATCTCTAGTAGTAGACCCTTAATGAGTGGTGTACCACAAGGATCGATCTTGGGGCCTTTACTGTTTGGGATATACTTTTCTGAGGTGCAAGCCAAAACCAATGGTCTGTGGCTGACCAAGTTTGCAGATGACTGCAAGCTGTGTGCTGTCTTAAATTACCCTAGTGATGTGAACATCCTCCAAGAGGGCCTTACCCAAACTAATGACTGGTGCCAGGAGCATGGCCTCAAACTGAATGGCAAGAAATGCATCATTATCCCCTTTGAGAAAAATAGCGTCCCTACTAATTATCACATTAATAGCAATGTACTAAGCATGCAAGCAGTTGTGAGGGACTTGGGCACCCAGGTTGATAGCAGCCTGACTTTTGACCACCATGTTACCTCCGTTGTATGGAAGGCTTTCTACATATCCCACCTCATAAGTAAGACTATTTCATCCAGGAACAAGGAGGTCATAACATCCTTGTACTCCTCCCTTATCAGACCCATTATCGAGTACAATGCCCCCGTCGCCATGTACTTTGCCAAGCACATGCAGCAGCTGGAGAGGCCACAGAGGTTCCTGACCAGGAAAATCCTGGGTCTCAAACACCTGTCCTATACAGATAGGCTAAAAGCTCTGTCCCTCTACTCAATCTTGTACAGACTGCTCAGAGGTGACCTGTGCCTAGCATACAAGGTCATCTCAAACCCAGCCTTGATGGAGTTGCTGCGTATCCATAAGTCAAAATCTACTTGGGCAACCTGCACGCAAGGCCTAAACCTGATCTGAGACATTTATAGAGCTTGTTGGTGGGATAAATATGTGTCCCAGAGACTCCCCCATGTGTGGAATAGACTCCTTGTCCATGTTAAGCAGAGTACACCTCTCTAGTCCTCTTTTAGAGGAACCTGGATGACTGGATGAGAAACAGAGAATAGGCCCCTGTGATCCCACCTGTGTCCCTGCTGGACAGGGGAAAAAAGGTGCTGACTTTGTGGGAACGCAGGTGAAATTCTTGGCTAGGCTTATAAGGGTCTCTGGGCCAATAGCCTAGTATCATCCTATGAACCTATGAAAGCTCTTAATTGGAAAACCCCAGGCCCAGATGCAGTAGGTAACTTCTGGCTAAAAGTATTAACATCTTTACATGAAGATTTAGCCATGAGTAAGAGTTATTTATATATGCAGGCCAAACATGCACCAACCTGGTTAACAACAGGAAAAACAATACTCCTTAAGAGCGAATCTGCAAGCTATCCTAAAAATATAGACCGATAACTTGCCTTCTGATGATGTATAAACTATATGCTGGAATTGATGCCGACAGAGTTTGTAGTCATTTAGAAGAAAACTCATTCATGGCAATAGAACAAAAAGGTAATGAAAAAAGTCATGTGAAACAAAGGATCATTTGTTGTTAAAGTCATAATGAAGAACTATAAAAAGGGGAAGAATCTAAATATGGCATAGATAGACTACAGAAAAGCATTTGACAACATCCCACAGTCACGGATAAAAGAGTGCTTACAAATGGATAAGATACACCCTACATTGAGCAATTACATTACAGTGACCATGAAACAGTGGCAAACCACTTTCCAGTTAAGCCATGATAAAAGACAAATTATTATTCCAGGGATAAAAATTTAAAGGGGGATATTCCAGGGTGGTCTGTCACTGCTGCTCTTTCATCTTGCCCTTAACCCATTAAGTTGTCTACTTAGATTAGGTCATGGCTACAATTTGGCTCCCAGAAAAAAAAAGTGTGTGAAGACTTCTCTTCTTTTTGTGGATGATTTAAAATTATGTACTTCATCAGACAAACTGAAAGCACAACTACAAGTGGTCAAAATGTTCTCAGATTATATAAGAATGTTATTTGATCTTGATAAATGTGCAAAAGCAAGCTCTAAAGCTGGAAAGCTGCAGCACCAAGAAAACATCAGTCTGGGACAGGAATGTGATATAAAAGAACTTGAGCAAGAGGGAGTGTATAAATATTTAGGATTTGATGAAGGCTCAGAAATAAAACATGAACAAATGTGTATAAAACTTAGTAAGGAATATTTTAGAAGACTAAATTTATTATTGAAAATGGCATCTAGGAACAAAGTCCAAGCTATAAACCAATTTGCTCTTCCTGTCCTATCTTACAGTTTTGGAGTGACTGTCTGTCTCCAAACGGTATTGGATCAGTTGGACAGGAAAACAAGAAAAATGCTTCTTGCTTATCAAATGATTTATAAAAATCATTGTATACCAAGATAATATAGTCCCCGTTCTGAAGGAGGTATGGGGCTCCTTGAAATTAATTAAATGTATAGAGCCACAGTCTTAGGACTGCATACATACCTGCTGACATCACAAGATGCCAACATAATGAACGTTTAAAAACATGAGGAGAATAAATCTAAGATGACTTTCCTGCTTAGTTTAGCAGAAGCATATCAGTGCAAGCAGGAATGGTAATCAAACCAGAAGTAGACAAAAAGCAGATAGCAACTGAATATACCAATAAGTGAAAGAATATAAGGCGAAGGATCAGATAAGAAGGCAAGAAGTGTGGAAAATGCATAAATATAGTTGGAAGTAAAGAAAACTCTTGGAGCAACCTCATGTTGATCAAGACCGAATGCAGGAATGGTTAAGGAGAGGTGACTTTAAACCAAAAGACGAAAGGTTAATATTGGTAGCCTGGGATAGTGGGCTTACCAAGTCCAATGAACATGTGGGAGAAACAGACAAATGCAGGTTTTGTAAAACAGAATTAGAAACAGCCGTACATTTTGCTGCAGGGTGTGATACACTAATGACAGAAGGAGTATATACTGAAAGGCATAATGTTGCAAGACTGTTGCATTGGGGATTGTGCAAACATCAGAATACTGAAGTAGCTGAGAAGCATTGGACAAGCCACAAATCATTATAGAAAATGATTAAGTTTACATCACATGGGATCACCCATTGTCAACAGTTCAAAAAAATAGATGTGAGAAAACCAGATATAGCATTCTGTGAGAAGAAGACAAAAGTAGCACTGATCACTGAAACTGCTACATTCTGTGACTACAGTGATTTACATACAGAGACACGCAAAGTCATAAAATACCAGGAGTTACAGGCAGAAAAGAGAAATGTGGAAGAAGGATACCCAGACACTTCCGATAGTCGTAGGAGCAATGGGTCTTCTAAAAAAAAAAAAAAATTGCAATCGTGGCTAGATATGTTACCAATACATGTAGCTCTGAATTGCAGGAGGAGTCAATTGTGGGCAAATTGCAGGTGCTGCAGAGAGAGCTTCTGGCTAACGGCAAAGACTGAAACAATATTAATTTCATGAATTTTAATCATACTTTGACTTAGGAATTGGGGTCCATTCCCATCATGGTATTAGAAACCCAAAGGATTTGGAGAAATTAAATCTACAAACAAATAAATAACTCCAAAATGATGTGGAACACCCTAAAGTGCTAAAAGTAAATTTAAGAAACACTAACTACACTTACAGAGCCAAGAAACAATGACCAAAGTACTTTCACACTTTTGCTCTTTATTCAGTAAGAACATCCTCAGAATACAGTATAATATAAAAAATCCAATAAATAGTCATTGAACTTATGACTTTTTAAATCTGCTGAAACATCCCCTCTCTTGAAATGAACTGCAATAAATGATAACATAAATACTCCATCTAAAAACTCTGTCCCAAAAAACATCAAAAAGTTATAAAAGTGCACACAAAAATGTTTTGTTGTCCTGTCAAACTACAGCTTCATCAGTCTCAGAATCCATTTTATGTTAATCATATCAGTGAGATAGGGTGCTTTATCAGCCATCAAAGCAAGCTTCCATTTCATTTTCTTAATATCAACCTCAAAATTAACATTCCCTTTTAACATGATACAATACAAAAAAAACATTTTTTTTAAACTTCACATGTGCAGTACTTTTCACTTTGCCAGTAAAAAGAGCTAAAGATTGACCTCAAGTTTCTGTCACAGTAGCTGGCAATCATATTTAACACCAACAAAATACAGTCATGGTTCTCGGAATAGCTGAAAACTGTAGTTGCACAACACGGGCATACTGCTTGGTCAAACATTACCAATATTTCTACTTTGCTGCCACTGACTTTCTAACTTATTAAGGAAAGCATTCCCTTTGTCTTTATAATCATCACACTCTGCTCCCCTCATGTTAAGCTGCTTCACAAAAATCTATTATTCTGAGCTCTGCCATGCTACCACCCTATTCTCTTTTCTCCTCTCCAACTCTTATCTTCGACTGTGTCAGCAGCCTTTACTCTGATCCCTGTCCTTTCTTGTTTACAGTCATCACTTCTTCCTAACTATGGAAGAACAGTGAATGTGCAAAAATAATATTGACACTGTTCATATTTATTATACCAACCTTACTTTTGTTTGCATTCTTGATGTGTACTACAAGTTGAGTGTTTATCACATTTCTGCATCTTTTGCGACATTTTTTTCTAATGTAAGCAGATTTCTGTATTTTTGCCATTTCTTAGCTGACCCTGATAAAAATGTGCATCTGAATCTGTGCTCTACCCCCTATCCATGTTAAATGATAAATAAATATGCTCTTAAATACAAAGAAGCACAGCAACATTGTCGCAGTTAGCAAACAAACCTCATCAGCAGCTTGCAGTACAGACAGCAACCCTCTCTATATTAGTATTATCATTCCAAGACCTTTATATCTTCATTGCCCACTCCCTATCTTTTGACCACCACATAGCAATAATAGGAAATTATTCTGTGCAGTTTAATTAGTGATAAAAATAAAAACAAAAACTAATAAAACTGAATAAAGGAGGCACACAATAAATGTAGATGTCAAAACCCATTTAATTTAGCACTTTCATCGGTAGTACACCTTTGACTTCCTCAGGAAGCCTCTATTCAGTTTTATCAGTTTAATTAGTGCTTCACTACTTTTAGCCTGGTTGAAAAATATTTATCATTCTTCTCTACATGCTATAGTTGAACCAGTTATAGAGTGCAGTGCCACTCTTGGTATTTATCCAAACACCGCTAGAAAGACCCTAGAGGTTCCTAACTAAAATGAACACCAGACTGAAGACCCTTAGCTACAAAGACCTTGAATTTCTGTCCCTATACTCGGTGTCTTATAAACTCCTGCAAGGTGATGTACAAGTAACATTCCATGCTGTTAAGGACCCACACCTCCTTGAACTCCTACACATCCACAAAACAAATGGCTGGACAAAAACTTGAGTTGAAGACAAGTCATATCTAAACAAATAAGACATAGTGGAGGGAAAGGTTTATTTTATTTCATTCCCCATATCTGGAATAATCTTTTGTTGCATATAAAACAGTGTTATTCCCCCACACTTGGGTGTCTCTAAATTCATGATGCACATGGTGCCCTGTCAGTGTTAGTATTGGTAAGGTGATCATGGTCCATGGACTTGACTCTTGCCTTGAAATTCTATGAATCAGTAAAGGTTGATGCACGTATATCATATAGAATACCTTTTCAGTCATCTTAAAAACCTTCCACATAAAAAAAAAATGTTGTAATATACTTCGCTATTTAGGAAAGTTATTTTTAAGTTAGGAGTCTGTGATTTAAAAGACCGTCATGAGACTTAACTGCACTTTTAAAGGGAGAGCACATTTTCCCTGTCAGTTTAAAGTAGCTGAAAAACTTTTTTTTTTCTTCTGACAAGTTGTATTTATTTTTACTCTTTAGGGCTGTAAAAGTGTATTAGTGGCTTTTTACTGTGTTTTTGTGAGAAAATTTTAATTTACTTAAAATCTTTAGTGGCTTATGGCGGTTGTTTTCTTCAGGAAAGGGGTACCATTTTAGGTTTGACCATGAAACAGGCTACCAGTCCTTCTTCCAGCCACAAAAAAGAAACAGTTCAACAATCTTTGCCACCACAGTGAACCACAGGTGGTGGACTGCTGTGGCCAAAGCTGTTTTCTCAGACTGCTCATCTTTTACTCCAACTCCCTCTGGTGTAGTACATACAGCCACTATGGACCAGGGTTTAGCCACATTCTCTGTGGCTGTTGGGGTCCCCCTCAGTGGATAAGAAGGAGCCACTCTTGTCTGTCTTGGGAGAAGGAACAAGGAAAGCTTCCCTGTTTAGTCAGAATATTGTGTCCAACCATGGGGAAGCAGCTGTTCCCATTAACAACACTGATGGCCCCATTTGTCCTGTCAAAAAGAAACAGAAAATTGAACATGTCAAATTTCCTGAGACAGGAGTCGTTTGCTAGATTTGGCTCAGGGTTTAATTCAGGCTATGAATCTTTCTTATGAGGTGGTTTATGGAAAAAGAGAGATGCCTCTTTTCCTAATGAGATTCAAGATTCTGAATCTGGACAGGAAGATGGAGGGACAAATGCAGGTTTTTCTCCTTGGATTTCTAATTCAGCTCGGAGAAGAGCACCTTATCTGATTCTTCTTGTAGGTATTTCTCTTTCTTTGAAACTGTTTTCAGAATGTGCCAATATTGAGGTTTCTCAGTCCCTCAGAAAATACTATGAGCTGGTACAGATGGAGTTTCCAGAACCTTCACCCATTCCTCCAGTGCTGTCAGCTTTGGAAGATGTGCATGTAACTGCCAGTAATTTTCCTGGCAAGTCAGCCTGTTGCCCTTAAAAAGGCAGATAGATTGTATAAAGTTACTCAGTCTTTTAGGTATTTATACACTTCTCCCAAACCTGACCCAGCAGCTATAGCTTTAGTTAATCCTACATTTAGATAATTCCAATCCTGAACTTTCTGACAAGGAAGGGAAAATAATTGATAAATATAGGGAAAAAAGTGTATGCTTCTGGAAATTTGATTTTCAGAATTTTGAATTGTCAGGCTCACATGTTAAAGTTTATTCTGACTAATTGTGAAAGTATTAGGAATGTTTTATCTTCATTTTTTTTCCTGTGAGGAAAACTCTACTTTAAACTGTTTAATTTCTTCCATTTTACAAGTCACAACTCATTATTTAAAGTGTGTGTATAACTCTGGCCTCACAGAGGGGGTCTAGTGGGTGTGGGTGTACATCAGGGTTCAGCTCTGAGCCCATTGTTGTTCACACTGGCGATAGACTATATTAGCAAACCGGCTGGAGGGGAAGGGTCAACAAAGCTGCTGTATGCAGACAATGTGGCAGTACAGGCAGACTCTGAGCTAGAACTTCAGCAAAGGATAGGATAATGAAATGCAAATCTGAAGGCACATGGGATGAAACTAAGCACAGATAAGATGGCAGTAATGGCAGCAAACTGGGGAAATCAGAAGAAGCTGAGAATAGAGATAGAAGGAAAGATAGTGGAACAGGTAAACAGCTTCAAGTATCTGGGAGGAGTAGTTGAGGAGAAGGGTAGTCTGAATGAAGAGGTCAAAGCCAACTGGCATAGAGTATCAGGTATAGTCTATGACAGAAGAATGCCAAAGAACCTGAAAAGTAAAGTGTACATGACAGTGGTGCAACCAGTACTACTGTATGGTACAGAAACCTAGGCAGTAAAGGCAGAACAGTTGAAGAAGTTAGAGATGATGGAAATGAAGTGCCTGAGAAAGATGATAGGATGCACACTGTTGGACAGATGAAGAAATGAGGACATAAGAGCAGAAGCCAAAGTAGCTCCAATTGCAGAAAAGATCAAAGAGAACATATTACAGTAGTTTGGGCACATGTGTAGAAAAGCAGAAAACAGTCTGGTGAGGAAGATTTGGGACAGACAGGAAGAAGGTAAGAGGAAGCGAGGATGTCCAGTAAAGAGGTAGATGGATTGTGTGAAAGAAGATCTGCAGCAGTCAGGCATGAGTGTTGAAGAAGGCAGGAGTGTGGCACTGAATCAAGAGAGTTGGCAACAGTTAACACGATACCCCGACCCCATGTAGAAAAATGGGAAAAAGGGGATGATGATGATGATGTATAGCTCTGTTGATACTACTTCTAGGGCTATGGCTACTGGTACTGGTTTGAGGAGTTTTGCCTGGCTGCATTTTCAGAACCTCTTCGATGATGTGAAAAATGAGATTTTAACTTGTCCTCTCGACAGAGATTTGACTTTTGATCCTTCTGTTACAGAGATTGTCAAAAAGTGTGAGAAGGGTAAGCTGATTCAGGAAATCTCTAAGATTTTTTATCCCTCCTTTTCCAAAATTTCTAAGGGATTCTCTAACCCCTCATCCAATTTTAGTAAGAAAAAAAAATAGTTTTAGCAAAATGCAGGTAAACACATTTAAGAGAAAAATGGCAAGGGAGTTCCAAAAACAGTTGAGAACCCCCCCCCCAAAATAAATGCAGTCCAACGAGTCAGAATGGCTATTTAAGGGACCTTGTACCCCCTCCCAACTTGGCAGTCCTTTTTCCCTTCTGGAAAGTTTAAATCTCCACTTTTTTCTTTGGCAATAATTTCAGACAAATGGGTTTTGAAGATCATTCATCAAGGTTACAGGTAACATTGTAAGGAAATTCCTCCTTTCCAGTGGGTAATTCCTCATCTGCCAAATCAGACTTCTCTATTTTACCCCCTGTACTTCAACACATGTTGTCTCTGGGGGTGATAGTACTAGTTCCTCAGGGAAAGGTTTTTATTCAAGGATGTTTTTAATGCCAAAGAAAGAAAATGCTTGTAGACCAGTTCTGTGCCTTCTTTTCCTAAACCAATTTGTGATGGTACCCAAAGTCGAAATGCTGTCATTTCACAACCTATAATTCCTTCCCCATTTAAGTTTCCTTATATTAAAAGATGCTTATCATCACATCCCTATTCACCTAGATTTCAGGTGTTTCTTAAGGTTCTGTGTCTGGGTTATATTATCAGTTCTCTGCCTTATCCTTTGGATTATCCACTGCACCAATAGTGCTCACAAAATGTACAACTTCAGATGTCCTTCGTGTTTCATTGTTGCAGTCATTACATTTGGGTTATCGGCTTGCAGTAGCCCTCAGTTGGCCTGATTAACAAAGTCTTTGGCCCTGCATCAGTTGCTGACTCTTCTTCCATGACGTCAGGTCGTCAGGGGTATAAAACATGCAACCGACACCATTACATCAGTCTTTCTTGTCATGCGGTGCCCAAAGCAGAAGCAGTTCGCAAGTGCCGGTTGGTCGACTCCTGAAATTTTTACTTTCGAGTTTCAGAACTGAAGTCTTCAACTAAAGCTAAGTACCCCATTGAGGAAACTTTTTTTTGCTCCTTACTGATGTCAGTAAAAGTTAATAATTGCATTACTTGTGGAAAGCAAATACCTCACAAAGATTTTCATTCGTACTGTATTCCTTGCCTAGGCCCTGACCATGACATACCTTGCTGTCGGTTTTGTGCCTTATTTAATCAGCGCACTATCCGTGTCAGTATATTTTCGCCTCTAAATATTTCGGTTCCCGGTTTAATTATCCAGAAATGTCGTCGGTTAGCCATCCGACTACCGGGATTCTGAAAAAATACAAAGATAAAGACAGAGACAGGCCACCTATGTCCAAAGCTGCCGATGACACTTCTCCTAAGCCAGTCGCTAGTTCACCGGTACTCAGTGAGGCGCTTTCACAGCCCCTGATAACCACTACTTCTGATTCGCAGGCCTCTACTGAGACCCATTCTGAGTCCGGTATGCCGTGAGATGCTTCAACTGTGGAACCTGCGGATGTCTCTAACTTGGATGGGTCTGGAGCCACTGTGTAGGCACCAGCTTCTGAGGGTGTATTCAGGCCTATGGACTTGCATATTAAACTGATGCCTCCTTCTTCATTTAGGCCTAAATCTCGAACCATGCCTAAGAAACTGATGCCCAGGCCGCATGCTCAGGTCTCTATGCCTAAAAAACAAATGATAAGAATGGCTGAAGATCTTATAACTCTAATCAGGGGAAGCCAACCTCCCCCTTCTAAGAGACCTAGGACTGAAGTTGTTTATGAATCTTCTGACTTCTCTGATTCTTCTGATGATCTGGATTTACCCTTATCTACTTATGAGGATTCTTATGCAGACGACTCTATTCCCTCTGCTTCCCCTCCAGAGGATTTTTCTTTTGGTGAAACCTTGCATACTCTAAGGGAGCATTCCCTCTGGGAAAGCCAATATTTTTCTGATTCAAAAAACAGGCTTAGGGATTTCTTGCTCCTGCCTCAGCATAGGCCTTTAGCTATACCTCCTGTACTAGACATTGTTGATGATGCCTTTTCGGAATCTAGTTTGGTCCCTGATTCTTTGCCTCCTGCTCCCAGAAAACCTGACAGATATTACAGGGTTCCTGATTCACGCAAGTTCCTTTTTAAAAATCCTATTGCGGATCCAGAGACTATCTCACAGGGACCCAAGGGCATTAAGGCTTCTATTGCTAAAAATCCTACCCCTTCTGATAGAGACTCCAGGGTGCTGGATAGATGGGGTAAGATGGTTTACACTTCTGCAACCTTGGCCATTAGGCTACAGCCTCTCTCAGGAGCGTCCCTACCAGGGACATCCTAGAAGCTGCTACCTGGAGTTCTGTACATACTTTCACCAAGCATTATCATTTGCCAAATTTCTTTAAATTCAGAGCTGGCTTTGCCACTGTAGTCTTGCAGGGCCTTATAGCTGGTCCTAATTCTACTTAAATTCCTCCTCCCAACCTTAGCTTTGGGAGTCTACCCAAATGTAATGACTGCAACAGTGAAACACAAAGAACATAGTACAGTTGTGTACACTTACCATAAATGTAGATGTTTGAGTGTATTCACTGTTGCAGTCCTGGTTACCCTCCCTCCAGCCCCCTTTCTTCTTTTGGCTATACCTCTACTCTCCCTTACTATGCTCAAAAGCTTTTTGGTATATGTGCTTTTTTGTTGGAGGTATATCCTTGTATTTATAGATTTAATTGCTTCCCATTAAGGGGGAACCTGACATCTGACCTATACCTAGATCTATTTCTGGGGTTTTCCACTCAGGCTTCAGTCACTGCGAGGGAATACCTCAGGATTTCGGGTCTCATGGCATGTATGATTCGCATGATACCACTGACAAGATTCCAAATAAGCAGGATGCAATATGTGAAGTTTCTTTAGTTAAAGCACCAAGACCTATTATCTTTTCAAATCCCAGTTCACTGGTTTGTCAGTAGATAAATCACTTGGTGGAGATGACAAATATCCCTGTATTTTAGTCTTCCTTTCTCCCATCCTGCTCCAAAGCAGTCACCACAGATGCCTTGGACTTTGCTTGTGGAGGGATAAAAGTGCAAGGTATTTGGGACACCAAGGACAGATGCAAGCACAAAAATATAAAGGAGATACTTGCTCTGATAATGGCATTCAACTCTCTGAATATTCTTTGGTGTCCTGGACCTTTTCAAGTTGTTACAAACAATACATAGTTATGTGGTACATCTACAATCAAAGGGGGACCAGGTCTTACCCCTTCGGCAGACTAGCCATGTTAGCTTGGGATATAGTTTCACAGCACATTCTCACTCTACAGGCATCCTACACCCATCAAAGCAAAACTGAGTAGCAGACAAGTTGAGCAAGAGAAAGGCAGACCTTCACAAATAGAAGCTAGCGTAGAAGCTCTTCCAAAATGGGACCCATCTCTGGGGAGTTCCTCAAGTAGATCTCTTTGCCTCTCTCTAATGATTCAGTTGGCAAAATTCTACTCCAGGACTCCATGCAAGAAAGCCTGATGCCTTTTCTTCTCCTTGGACAGGAATGTTCCAGTATGCTTTTCCACCCTTTCCACTGATATCCAGGGTACCTCTGAAAATTCAGAAGGAACCCTGGAGATCATTGTGGTGACTCCCTTCTTCCAAAATGATGAGTGGCAAGTACCACAAGCTTCCTGACAGAATGGATTACCTTACACAAGAATAAGGGTGTTTTCTACACCCTGACCCCAATCACCTTCAGATGACTGCCTGAATAATAAGATCTTAATTCCCTTTAGGCACCTGTTTATTGAGGACATGCAGCATGTACTAATTGAGACAAGAAAGCCTGCTACTGGAAAATCATATATTAACAAATGGAAAAGGTTTTCTAGTTAGTGTCAACAATATAACCAGTTGCTCTCTGGTTATACAATATTTGTCTTGAGTTGCTACCCTTTGGCCTTTCTTACTCCTTCATCAGGGTTCATTTATCAGCCATTTCAGCATGGCTGACCATGGATCCCCTCTTTCAATGCATTCTTATGCTAAAATGTTTTTCAAAAGGGATTTTACATAAGAGACTATGCAGAGGAAATAGCAGATTAAGCCTTAAGAGGTAAACTGTTAGATCATTGTAATCTGTCTTCCCAGGTCGGCAAGCACTTTATCAAATGTGGCTATGATGCATCATGCAATGCAGCACAATGGCATCAGATATGTAAAGACATGTTTGGGTGAGGGTGCAACCCCCTGCTAAACCATGTGAACATTAAGCTCATTAATGCATCATTAGACAAGACGTTGCTGTTTGGAGTCCTGGTTGAGCAGGACTTTAAACGTCTCGAGCAAAAGGTTCATAGGTTCATACTAGGCTATCTGCCCTAGGGCATTTATAAGCCTAGCCAGAGTGTGTTTGACTTTCGCCACCCATTTTAAATTATTTTGCTATGCCCTTTTTTGAGGCTAGTATACTGTGCCTCTGTCTAACAGTGACACAGAAGTGATACCCAGGGTAAACCTACGATCCCCCATCCACTCATCAAGATTCCTCTTGAAGAGAGTCAATGAGGGACTCTGCCTAACCTGGACTGGGATTTTATTCCAGAGTAAAGGGAGCTTCTGGGTTATGAATCTGTCCCTCCAGCATGTCCTATTTATTTCAGTGCTGAGGTTCAAGTCTCTCGAGCACGTAGCTCGATGGGATTTGGATTTTCTGAGGTGCAGCATGTCCATTAATTCCGGGTTGGACATGGCTTTATACGTCAGGCACAGATTGCCTCTGAGCAGGTGGTATGCCACTGAGTAGAGCTGGAGTTTCTTTAACTGGGCAGCATATGGCATCTGTTTGAGCCCTTTGATCCTCTTGGTGAGGTACTTTTGGGGTCTTTCCAGTTGCTGCAGGTGTCTGGTAAGGTACATCCCAAAAGGGGCATTGTACTCAATTATGGACCTGATGAGGGATGAGTAAAGAGGCACGATGACCTCCCCTGATCTAGATGTGAATCCCTTCATGATTAGGTAGGCTATATAAAATGTTTTTCTAACCACTTTGGCCACGTGGTTGTCAAATGAGAGATTGCTATCAACTTGGGTCCCCAGGTCCCTAATTACTTCTTCCATACTTAATGGATTACCACTTATGTGGTAATTTTTGGGCACTTTGTTTTTGCCAAAGGGGATGACTATACACTTTTTGGTGTTTAGCTTGAGGCCATGGCTCTGGCACCAGTTGTCTGTTTCTATGAGGCCCTTTTGGAGGATGCTTGTGTCGGCTGGAGAGTCGATTATGGCGCCCAGTTTCTGTCATCTGTGAACTTGGTCAGCCACAGTCCTTCCGTGTTGGCCTGTACCTCTGAGAAATATATACCGAACAAGAGAGGTCCCAGGACTGAGCCTTGTGGGACGCCACTTGTAACTGGTTTGGAGTCTGACATGGCTCCAGCAATTCTAACCATGTGGGTTCTGTCCTTGAGCCAGTTTGCAACCCATCTAGTGACATAGGGGTTTATATTTAAGCTGGTGAGCTTATCTATAATGCTCGAGTGGGTATTGTATCGAAGGCTTTTGCGAGGTCCAGGTAGGCTGTGTGGACCACCTTCCCCTCGTCAATGGCCTTGGTGACTGTTTCAAATAAATCGACCAGGTTTAAGAGGCAGGATCTGCCCTTAACAAAGCCAAACTGGGTAGGATCCAGTGTCTGTAGGTCCCCAATATCTTTATTTATAAGGTCCATGATGATCCTTTCCATAGCTTTGCAGACCAAGCTAGTCAGGCTTATGGGGCGATAGTTTCCAGGATCCGTTGAGGAACCACATTTGTGGAGAGGGACCACCGTTGCTGTATGCCACTCTTTGGGTACATATCCTGTAGTAAGGCTGAGATTGAACAGTAGTTTTATGTTTGGGTTTAGCTCTTCTTGGAGTTCATGTAGGCAGCCTGGGACACCGTCTGGTCCCATTGATGCTGTGTTTTTTGCTTTGGAGAGGGCGGCTCTTACCTGAGCATCTGAGATGTCAGGGGGGCAACACTCTGCTGGAATAGATATTTGCCCTTTTGGTGGGGGGGGGGAGAAGTTTGCGCTGAACCTGTCAGCTAGGATGTTGGCAATGTCTGTGGGTTTGTTGTATTTTTTGTCATTTTGGACTAATTCTGAGCATATCTGGGAATTCCCACCCAGGTTCCTAACATAACTAAAGAAAGCCTTGTAATTATCCTTAGTGTCCTGTGCAATTTTTCTCTCGAAGCTGGCCTTAGATGATTTTATGAGTGCCCGTAGTTTTTTGCTAATACTGATCAGAGATGCCTTCCCTTTTGGGGATTTTGCTCTATCATGTAGTAGCTTCCTCCTTCTATTGTATAGTTTGTTTATGGCTGGGGTCCACCAGACAGGACATCTGCCTTTGGAGGATTGGGTCTTGGTTTTATTTGGGATTGCATGATCCATGCATTCCTGAAGATGTTCATAGAATGCGTTTATAAAGGATTCTGTGGTCTGGGACGTATTTTCCACAGGCCCGGGGGCTTTGAAGGATTCCACCTTGGTTTTGAGGAGTGTGAAATTTGCTTTAGAGAAGTTTTTCACTGTGGTTTTCTGGGCAGGGGGTGGGGTCAGGATGTGAATATCCAGTGAGATTAGTTTATGGTCTGATCTTACCACTGAGGGATACACTTCTGGTCTGGAGCATAGAGTCCCCATGTTGGTGATGATCAGGTCCAGTATGTTTTCCCCTCTTGTGGGAGTGGTTACAAGTTGTTCCATAGCATTTGAGTTTATAAATTCTAGGAACCTTTGGGCTAGGGTGTTGGAGCTAGAGTAATGCTCCCAGTCTATGTTTGGGTAGTTGAAGTCGCCCAATATAATGGTGTTTGGAGAGACCTTCATATTTTCAAGTGTTCTCAGGAAGGCCGAGTGGAGTTCCTGGGTTTGGGAGGGTGGTCTGTAGCAGGCTATAAACTGGAAGGCAGTTTTACCCACTGTTAGTTGCACATGGATAGTCTCTGATGCTTCGTGCTGTGCCACCAACCTGGAGGTGTGGGTATCTTTGACGAATGTTGATACTCCCCCTCCTTTTGTGGTTCGGTCCAAGTTTTGGGGCCAAAAAGCATGGTATGAGGTATAACCTGTTAGTGCTGGTGTGCTCTCGGGAGCCTTGAACCAGGTTTCTGTTACTGCACAGATATCGATGTTTTCCATGCTAAGGAGAGTTTCGAGTGCATGCATCTTGAGGTTTAGACTTCTGGCATTGAGTAGCATTACTCTTAGTTCTTATCCCTTGTGATACCTATGGAGGTGGGTTTGTCTTTTGAGCCTTGCCTAAAAAAGGCACTATGGGGGTAGCAAGAGCCTTTGCCAATATCCGAAAGCCCAGGGGTGATAGGTGTAAGCTGTCCCTAGTGAAGCATCGTCGCTTGTCGAGCATGTCATCCCAGGCTGACAGGCATTGGATCCCCTTTAAATGACACCAATACTTAAGCCAATTGTTGAAATTGATCATCTTGTCTTCATATTGTGGCATCATTCTTGGTGAGGGTAAGATGCTACTCAAGGTCAGGGTCATACCGGCCTGGGCTACATGCTCAGAGAGCTCCTCTATGTCTCTTTTCATGTAGTCCAGGGAGGTATGTCTCAGGTCATTCACACCAGCATGGACAATGACTGAGTCATATTTGTACTTGCCTTGGAGTGACCTGAGTGCTTGTGTTATGTGGTGGATCCTAGCCCGACAGGCAGCTCACCATGACCTTCTCCTTGTTCAGCCTGGTGGCGGGACGCCAGTGTGCCTGACGATAGAGTCACCTATTACAAGTGTATCAGGTGTGTTGTTTAGCCTTAAGGGCTGTGACTGTTCGGCACACTGGCTTTGTGAGCTATGTGTTGCACGTGTTTTGTTTTGGGGTAGCGGTTGCTTGGGTGTCTGCTTTGGAGGTCTCTGCTGCTTAGGCAGTTTTTATTTAGAGCCTCCGAGTATGTTTTTGTGTGTTTATGTGTTTGGTTTGCTGTTGTGGTAGGTCTGTGTGAGACTGGAATTGTAGTGAGTGTGGTTTCCTTTTCCTCCTGACTGGTTACGCCAGTACTGAGTTGAGAGAGCTTAGCCTCCAGTTTGGCTATATGGTTGCATCTCTCACATGTGTTGGAATTTGTTGGGAGGAGGAGAGGGTTGTCTGTGTACATGAGGCAGTTGTAACATTGCCTCAAGATTCCCAGATTCACCAGCTGGACCGGAGAGGAGATTGACAATTGACCTTTGGACATGCTAGAATAGTATTGGGAATTCCTTTATAATTGAAAAAAAAGGGCCAATGGGGAACAAGGTACTCAAGGGGAGTTTGTGAGGGTGTAGTGCTTTTAATTTTTTAGCGCTGACCTATATAATTGCTTTAGTGAGCAAGTGCCAGGTAACTTAAATGCAATGTGCTACAGGTAACTTAAATGCAAAAACGACAAACAGTATCTTTCATAGGTTCATAGGTTCATACTAGGCTATCTGCCCTAGGGCATTTATAAGCCTAGCCAGAATGTGTTTGGCTTTCACCACCCATTTTAAATTTATTTTGCTATGCCCTTTTTCGAGGTTAGTATACTGTGCCTCTGTCTAACAGTGACATTCAAGTTAAACAAGGAAATAAGTACAGTAAGCAATGCAGATATCACTAGGGATCCACAGAAGCGCTGAAAAGCCGTGTTTTAGGTGGAATTAGTGTTTCAGGGAAATAACAAACAAACAAACAACAAGCATACAAACAAAGCTAGATTCAGCAGGCCTGGATCTAGTCTATGCTACAGCAAACAAGGTGTACCAATTTCAGTAAGAAACAGTTCAAATATGCAGGCACTATAAGCCTTTAACCAGAAATTCCCAGCTCAGAAGGGCAGAGTCCAGCCTCTCCTCCCACAAAAGGGGAAGATTCTTCACTCAGTGAAACAGCTGATGTTCATTCATTAAATCACTGCTGCAGTGGCCTTCGCTATAGTTATATCCTGCCAAGGATATAACAGTTGCCCAGCTTTCCAAAGCTTTGAACTGCATTCTACACAAGAACCCAAAATGCTGGTGCACAAATCCCGGGTCTATATTAGATCATCAAAACGGCAGAATTTCAAATGATCTAATATCGAACCCAATATCGCGAACACTGAAAACAGCGAAGCTGCACAAAACCGAATTCTTTCCTAGGGAAAGAATCCGGTTGGCCATTGTTATGGCTTCGCTGAAAACAGTGAAGCCATAACAACCGAATTCTTTCCTAGGGAAAGAATCCGGTTGGCCATTGTTATGGCTTCACTGTTTTCAGCGATGTGGTGGAAAGTTACAGGTTGGATTAAGGTAAGTGTGTGATTGTGCGGACGTTCTGTTAGGGTGTGGGTTGGGTGAGTTAGGCTTAGGGCGCGGGTCAGGTAAGTGTGCGATTATGACAGAATTTGGGGTTAGGGGCAGGTTAAGTGAGTTAGGTTTAGGGCGTGGGTGAGGTGAGTGTGTGATAGTGAGAATTTGGGGTTAGGGGTGGGTTAATGAGTTAAGGTTAGGGCGCGGGTGAGGTGAGTGTGCGATAGTGACTGACCTTAGGGTTAGGGTCTGGGTTAAGGTAAGTGGATAGATAGTAGTGTATCTGCAGTGTAGTGTAGGGTTAGATGTAACTTTTAAATGTATGTGTGTGTGGATTGCTGCTTTTTAGTGTGCTTGTGGTGTGTATGTGTTTCTCGGAACAGCAAATTTTTTCCCTGGGAAAAAATTTGCTGTTTTGAGGTTTCGATATTGTTAGGGTTGGGGTTTTGCAGTTCGACGTTACGGCATTCGATAATGAACCGTTTCGATGATCTGATATAGACCCCAAAATCCCATGGGATGAAAAAAGTCTGAGTGCCAAAATCTTCAGTACTTTCTTGCTAAAGTGCTCTTCTTGCAGGTTTCAGAGGATTGATGGACAGCTAGTGATCTTCCTTTGCTAAGATGATAAGTTCTATTTGGGAAAACTTTCCCCTGTAAAAAAATGTTGGTGTTTTGACAGGAAACATGGTTTTGTGCAGCTATCTTGAGACTAGCTTGTCTGACACACTTACCTTTTATTTTTAACTTTTACTGCTTTTCTTCTATTTAATCGGTTTTGTTTTAGCCCAGTTTCATTGAAATTATTTGTGGATAGGGTGTAGTGTTTTTGTGAAGTGTCTCTGTGTATTTTGCTTGTGATCACTACTTTTAACAACTTACCTCTCACTGATGTTTGGTAGCTTCACTAACTGCAAAACAGGCTTTTTTCAGCAAAACCAGGGAACAACATACCAGTTCCTTAGTTCTGCTTTCATTCAGATCCAGTGAAAAGAAAATTACTGAGGAGCCCTTGCCAACACAGGCTCAGTCTGTATCTCAACCACTGGTGGGTGTATGCTGCAGTCATTTCTGGTTCCTCAGCCCATTAACTTTATTCCTTTAGATTCCATCTGGTATAGCCTCTTCAGCTACTAAGGACCATGGGTCACACACATCCTCTGTGTCTGTTCAGGTGCCCTTGTCAGGCATGAGAAAGCCAATTTTGTCACTCTCAATGGAGGTATCAAAATGTGCATCTCTGAATGTCTGGGCTAAAAGACCTGTTCCCCAGGGTGAAGCTCCATAAAACAGTTTGTCTCCTAATATTGATAAAGGAAAAAAGAGATGCAAAGTTAAACATTTATCTTCCTCAGACTCTCTTTCTGTAGATGAGGAAGAGTGACAGTTTTATTGGGTTGGCACAGAATGCCCCCACACACACACACACACACTATCAGAAATTCATTAAACCTGTCCCAGAACCTCTTTTCTTTCTTTACCTCTTTTTCATATAAATGGAAATGAGGAAGTCTTACTTTTTTCCAGGTATTCCTCCATGCCCTCTGAATCGGACTTCCCTCTTCTCCTACTC
The DNA here is from genome assembly GCF_019279795.1 of Protopterus annectens. Classification (NCBI taxonomy): domain Eukaryota; kingdom Metazoa; phylum Chordata; order Ceratodontiformes; family Protopteridae; genus Protopterus; species Protopterus annectens. The sequence continues at coordinate 816,832,064 of NC_056739.1, forward strand.
ATCCACAAAATGCTTTCTGTGGGAGTAATACAAACATTTCCTTCAGATCAGATGGCAGATGGTTTTATTCAAGAATTTTCCGGGTGCCAAAGACAAAAAACTCTTAGAAACCAGTTCTTGACCTGTCCTTTCTCAGCCTATTTGTGAAAGTTCCAAAGTTCAAAATGTCCGTTACTTCTGTTACCTCTTATTCTTCCTCTCAGTTTTTAATAACACTAGATTTAAAAGATGCTTATCATCACATTTCTATTGCCACATATCTATCAGTTCTGTGTATTACTGTTTTGTTTATCTGGCTGTTCACAAAGTATATAGCTCCTGTGATAGCCCATTGCCTACTGCAGAGTATTCACATTTTTCTTTATTAAGATGATTTCCTTATGTTTGCAGAGTCTTTCTGAAAGTGTCAGGAGTCTCTTACTTGGTAAAAGAAGTCTCCTTCTGAGCCTATGATTCCAGGTGAACATTTAGAAATCCTCTTTTATTCCTTCGTACAGTCTAGTGTTCCCAGGGTGTCTTCTGGATACCTCCATTCAAAAGGCTTTTTTTCCTCAGGAAAAAGTAGACCTATATCTAGATTTGTTCCTGAGCTCTTCCAATAAGTTAATGACTTTGGCACAGGAATATCACAGGATGATATGGTTCATGCTATCTATGATTCCCTTGGCCAGAATACATATGGAGAAAGTTCAGTGGCTCCTGGGGAGAGAATGGCCCCAGCATATTCAATCCTTGACTTCTTTTATTCATGTGTTGGGCATTGTAAGAAGAGAATTGAATTGACCAGACTTCCTTAATTCTGTCTGACAACTCCTGAACAATCTCTCACAACAGATTTTTTTTAAAATAGGAAACAGCTTTATTAAATTATTACTTATGACATAGGCAGCCATACATTTATAAAAAGGAAACAAACCATATTGACATGATCCCAGTTGCAAGTATTTTACATCACACTGATATAATTTTAGTTGCAATCATTATACATCACTTGCAATCTACTCAATTGCTGTCTGTCAAACATTACATAGCTCATTCAAATCTTGGCTTTTTTTAAACCTCATTCTTCCCCTGTATGTGTTCTTCCCACAATTCCAATTTCCCTATGTAATTAGCTCCCATCCCTTTCCAAAGATCCCAATCCCAATTGTTTTATTTCTGCTACTATCTTCACTACTTCTAGTAAAGTTAGTTTAGACTTTGATTTCAAATTTCTAGTAATTGCTTTTTTGGCAGCCATCATAATTAGACTCAGAAAATCATAGCTCAAAAAAATAATTTCCCTAGTTACTCTAATTTGCTCACCCAACATCTCTAACAGAGCAGTCTGCTGGGAATCTTTAAAGTCTGCCAACTCATTACATTCCAGGAAATGTCTTCCCAGTTACCTCTTTCTTCCCTATCATGTCTCCAACATTTGCTGTCTACCTGAGAAAAAAATCTCTGGGGTCTACTTGGGGTATAAAAATATGTATGTGAACATTTCCAAGCAAAAATCCTAAATCTTCTAGATTTTGTTGCATATTTGGTTGATAAACATATATCTCCCCATTGTTTCTTTGTGAATAGTTATCCAGTCTCTCTTTCCAATCCTTTTTAACCTCCTCTAATTGATTCTTGTAGTTATCATGCAATATTTTATATGCTGTACTCATTATTCCTTTTTTAACAGCAGCTTTTGTTCCAGATTCTACTAAAAACTCTATCAGTGCTGGTCTTTCATTTATGACTCCCCTGTTTTTCTCTTTCCTATACTTTGATATCAATCCTTGGTAGGGAAGGCAATCTATAACCTGCAGTCCAAATAAATTCTTGGCATCCTCCCATTCTATTACCTTTCCCTCTCTAGTTATTTGCCCTAATACCTTGTTCCTTTGCCAGTTTTCTCCAATAAATTCTATCCTCGTCTTGCCTATTGTTTGTATCCCTAATTGCAGTTATTCCTATCAGCATAATCTCCTTTCTCCATTCCCATGTTGTCTTAGTTCTTAGAATACTTTCTGCTACTTTATAAATATAATATTCTGTATGATTATTGTTATTCCCCTTAAAGGTCTACATCCAAAATCCCAGCCTGTCCTTGTTCCTTGAGCTTCCTCCCTGTTTCATCATCATTAATTTCTACTTTGAATTATAGGTTTCTGCTTGCGCTATGTATAGGAGCCCTAACTATGTAGCTCTGAAATACCCCTTCTAATCAGGTAATCCCAATCCACCCTGCTCTATTGGAAGAATCAGCTTATCCCACTTGACTCTTGCCGTCTTCCCCTCCATGATAAAATCCTTCAGCTCTTTATTAATTGCTATCCACAACTTCTCCTTTGGTTAATAAAAATGTGCCTGACCTGTGTATAAGATTAAAGAAACAAACACATTTTAACTGCTTGTATCTTACTATCCATATCAATATAATAGAACTGTCCATATCCATATAACAGAACACAACTTCAGATTTGTCAAGTTTTGTATTATCTTTTGTTTATTATCTTCCCACATATCTTTAGCTGCCACACCTGAATCATTTTTAATCCATACCCCTAAATACTTAATTTTATCATGTCCTCATAAATATGGATATGGATGAACCAGTTCGTGTGTGGGTACATAATTTACAGCCATTGCCTATGTTTTGGCTTCATTAATTTTGTATCCCAAAAAGATTTGAAACTGTCTCAAAATGTTCCACAACACTGTAATGTCCCTTATTTGGTTTTATCAGGTATAAAATATCATAATCTCCAAATAAAGTCAGCTTTTCTTGACTACCAAACTAATGATATCCTTGAATTTCAGAGTCCCTTATTTTCTTTGCCAATGGTTCTAAATATAATGCAAATAACAAAGGGGAAAGAGGATATCCCTGTCTGGTTCCTCTGCTCAAGCGGGAATTGTCAGAGAGGAACCCACTCACTTTAAATTTTGTCTCAGATACCTCCTCTATACTCCTAATCAACCTTATAATTTTATAAGGGAATGCAAATGCTTCCATTGCCGTTCTCATAAAGTCCCAGCTTACTCTGTCAAATGCTTTCTATGCATTAAGACCCACCAGGAAAAGCGGTATTTTCTTACATTCTGCTTCCCTCAGGATCATCGATGTTCTGTTAATGTCGTTGAATGTTTGCCTCCCCTCCACAAAACCACATTGATCCATATCTATCAGTTTTGGTATCACTTTTGCCATTATTTTAGCTATTATAGACATGAGCACTTTATAATCATGGTTTAGTATTGAAATGGGCCTGTATGAAGTTGAATCTGATATATCTTTACCCTCTTTAAGAATTACAGCTGCCACTGCTTTCTTCCAGGATATTAGTACTTCTCCTCCTAAAATACTGTTAAATACAGGAATACCATCTATTCCTGGGGACTTTCCTGTACATTGGTTATACATCACCATTTTTATCTCATCTCCTCCTATCCTGTTAGTAATTGAGCCTTGTCTACCTCTAACCTTGGTATATTTAATTCTTCCATAAATATTTCCATTTGTACCTTTTCTTGATTTCCATATTTCTTTTACAGACTTTCATAGAATTTCCGAAATACTTATAATATTTCTAAAGGATATCTTCTTGTCTTCCTTGTTATAAGTTTCCTAAGCTTGATGACAGCCATTTCAACTTTCTGTTGCCTGAGGCATTGCCCTAAAAATTTTTGTGCTCTAGAGTTATTATCAAAAAAAACCAGTTGCTTAACAGCAATCTTTTAAAGCTCATGCATATTATCGAAGTAATCCCTTATTTTCTTTTCAGCATTCTGCAGTTGCTCCTATTCTTGTTCTGAGAGATTCCCTCTATTTTGCGATACTTTAATATTTGTCAGTCCCCCTAAATAATCTGTGTTACTTCTTAGCCATATCTCCTCTTTTATTTCCACCCTATTTTTTAAACTCCACTTTAATGTTATCCCACTCCCTAGCTATATTTTCAGAAGAAATTTATATCTTCTCTAATAGCTTCTGAATAATTTCCACTACCCACTCCTTAAATTCCTATCTTTTAAGCAGATAGGTCGGAAAGTGCTAGTGTCTCATTTTTATTTCATTACCCTGTGTTTTTATTTAGTTATTATTGGCACATGATCTGAAATAGGTACTGGGTGCATGTCGAGACCTTCAGTTAAATGCACGTTCCTGTGAAATGTAAACTCTAGCCTAGCCCAGTTTTGTATCTTGTGGAATATGTAAATTCACTCCAAACTTCTAGTACTGAATTCACATCTTCCATGCCAAATATTTTCATAAATATCTTAAAAGTTTTACCCTTATTTGTTATATTTACCATTTTGAACCCCCAGACACATCTTCACTGTTGCAAATCAAATTCCATTCCCCACCCATAAGTAATATTCCTTGATGAAAGCTGATTATTTCTCCAAGAAATTTCTTAAGATCCATTATAGCAGTTTTAGATATAATATAAATACATGCCACTGTAATCCTCCTTCCTTGCCAGTTGCCCCTTAGTACTACAAATGTCTCATTATTATCTTTTTTATCTTCTTCTTTCACTATTAGAGCTCCTCCTGCATATAAATACTCATTTTTTTCCATTCTCCCAGGTATTCCACTGAATAACCATCCTGAAAACATTTCTTTATCAAATTTAAATGTTCAGTTCTTTCCAAGTGTGTCTTCTGTAGTCTATTTGCACTCTACATTTTCTAATATAGTTCACTACTCTTTCTTTTTTTGTATTTATCTGTGAGACCATTGACATTTAAATACATTACAGAAAGCATCATTGTAATAAAAAGTTATTCCCACCTTTTAGGTATAACAGCTTTTTTGTTAAATGTCTAGTTCCAGCTTTTGTATTACATACACACACTGTTTGGCAGGTTGAAATTTTATACACTTCTTTTTTGTCATACACATTTGAGCCTATGTCACAAAACTTTGTTTTATTGAAAGCCCTCAAAAAGCACACCCCAATACCCCCAAATCCTATTAACTTAATAACACACAAAACTATGTACATCTTCAAATATTGAAGTTTTACCCTCCTAATAGGAACAAATGTTCTAAACTGACAGCCATTGTCATAGACTTGAGTTAACCTAAAAGAAAGGTTATTATATGCCAATATGCATGGTGTGCTACCTGTCCTTCAGCTAAGTGCCGTCTGTTTTTTGTCTTATCGTTATAGCTCTCCCAGCTGAATAAATACTTGAATGCTTTCAGAGAACATTATCTCCTAGCCATTTCTCTTTATCAGATTGTCTCCCTGAGACACGAAGACCAAGTACAAAATTGCTACTCAGCATGCATTTCTTTGCAAGAAAAAAACCCTGTAATCAGTATTCTTTTTCATTTACTTGCTTTCTGTTAAAACTTGCTACTAGGTCAAGTTAAGGATGTTAATCCAGTGATTCCCCTGTGCAAGAATGAGAAAAAACACACAGATTTTTCATTTGTCATGCTCTTTTAACCAGATTTTTGTTCTTTTTTTTTTTACATTGCGATTTCTTAAAATTGAACAAGGAGAAAGAGAGAGGAATGGAAAAAGAAAAAAAAAAACAGGAGCACCTGTTTAGTATCCCATTACACAAAAATATCTGAGAAAAAAAAATATTTTATGGCATGCAAAGAAAATCATGCTCTATAAAAATAGTACCATTAAGAAAAAAATATTTTACTCATAGTTTTTCTCCCTCCTCTTCCCCTTGTGATTATGTGAGGTAGTGCCAGCTATGCCAGAGAGAGTAAGGCAGTGCATGTGTAACATATGCCAGCATAGCTAGCTGGAGTTTTGTAAAGAAGTTTATGTCATGTGAAAATCAAACTAATTTGTACAGATGCTTGTGTTAAAAAATGTATTTGTAAAATTGCTTGTGTTACAAATGCATCAACAGTGGGTCCTGCTGGACAGGAAAGAAATATACATGTATGTCAGACTGTATTGTAACTGATGGAATGTATATATGTTAACAGAGGATGCTAGAAGGGAAGGGGTTAAGCTTAGCCCAGCTAACTCTAAGAAAAATTGGCTGAAATTAAATGACTTGGTTTAGGCCATAACAATTTTATCTTATAGACCTGAATGCAGCCAGAGACGCAATGTCTGGGCTGAGATCCTGCTTGTATTGTCCTTAATAGTGAACTAATTGCTTCCCTGGTGTGACAGAGAATGGATGGTTAATCTCTGCAGAAGTATGAAAGTATTGGAATTGTTTTAGCATCTCCAGAGGCTGGAATAAACCTTAGCAAAGCTCTGTGTGTGAATTGTGACATATCTGTGCCAGAATCAGGTTTCTAGTGAGGGGTTGTGTGGGAACCAGAGAATCAGGTGACCAGTTATGATGTCATTCTGTAGCCAGGACTGAAACTGTATTTAGATACTAGTGAGAGATGTAACACTCAGCACTCTGTTTTGGAACTGATAAGACCACTTACCCACTTTACCATGCCTTGGTTTGGTAAGCAACCAGGGAAAAGTGATTCTTCTGTCAATCAGGAAAATAGTGAGATTAGCTAAAGTATTGTTTTTCTGGATCTGAGTCTTTCCATCTGTGTTATTTTTTTATATTTCCTTTAAATCAAAACTCTGGTGTTTATTGTAAATAAATATTCAGTATTTTTATGTTTTCTATTTATTATTTATTATTAAATATATCTGAACCTTAAATTGTGGCTGGTCTTTTAGAAAATAGTTTAACCTTTGAGAGTAATTGCATTTATTTTGTGGCAGTGTGGCTTCATGCTCCTGAAAGTCTTGCTGCTTGGTTAACACTACCATTTGTATAAGTATTAATTTTACTAAGAGTAATTGGGTACCCTGGTAAGAGCCTTAAAGTAGCTGTCTGGTGGCAGTGAATCTACCTTGTAGTTTGGCTGAATGTGGTATAGTGGGTAAATCTGTGCCAGCCTTTCCCAGATGTGTGTGTGTGTCTGTGTGTGTAAATCAAATCTAAAGCAGTGTTTCTGTCAGCTACTTGAAACAGGGACACAGAGCACTGATTTCTGCAGTGAGAAAGGTGGAGTCTTATTTGGAGCCCGGAGAGGAAAACCCAGCCACAGGACTGGAGTGTGGTCCCTGTGTGTTCTTAAGGGAAATTGTGCTTGGTGCGTGCAGAGAGCTGCATCTGAAAATACTGTGTGTATCCATTTTTGTTCTAAGTGAACATTACCCACCAGTGTCAGTGGTGAGTATTGATGTTCCTTAATTACTCACCCAGAGGAGGGATGTCACACACCCTCCTAAGTAGTTTTACGAACGTTAATGACATGAAGTAGGGCAAATGCTTTAGAGTCTCCTATAAGTTTAACAAAGTCCAAAGGAGTCCAATATTTCTTGATTTTCTTATTATGTCATGTTTTGCAAATGCAATTATTGCTTTGTAATCCCAGATTTGGCAATTTCCAAGTTACTGCTTTTATTCCTGTTCATCTCCATCTCATAAAACCCTGTCTTTGCTTCATTTCCATCATACTCTTGATTCTTCTAGTCAACTGTTGTGCTTTTTTTCTTCTCTCAAGCATTTTCTATTAAAAAATTTGGAAAAAGTTTCACTGGCACAGTCTCTGTGTGGTCTTTATTACCAAAAGAACAAGAAGCAGAATCTCCTTCTGTTTCACAGCTCACTTTTTGTTGGACAAACTTTTGTATTTCCTCTTTAGCATGTTCTTCATCAGAACTGATTTTGTCCCTCCAGAGAAGAATATTTTGAAGATAGCTGGGTAAAGCAGTTTGAATCTCATGCCTGCTTCTTGACATTCCCTGAATAGTGGAATAAATTTACTCTTCTTGTGCATGGTGTACAATGAATAATCATTCTCCACAAACACTGTGCTGTCTCCCACTTTTAGTACTTTGTTTTTCTGCCACACTTTTGTCAGAATCAACTTCTGCTGGTAGGATTTCATCTTTACTATTAAAGGTCTAGGTTGCTTTCTCGTAGCAAGGTTTAGAGCATGCACAAGATGTGCCCTTTCAATTAACAACTCCTGCTGTGAAGTGCCAGTTCAGTTGCTTATTTGTGCTTTCATAAAATTAATACAGTCTGTTCCTTACAGCTTCTCTGGTACAGCACAAAATCTCAAGTTTTCCGTACATGCTCTGTCCTCTAATTCTATTATTTTTAAACATTTCTTCTTGAGCAGTCTCATATTCAGACAGCATTTTCTTCATTTTTGCCCTCTGATTTTTGCATTTGTATCACCTCATCTGTATATCTGTTTAAAGCTTCTTCAATTTTTTCCAGCCTTTTGTTTGAGTTGATATATTCCATCAGTGTTTCATTTATTTTAATCAGGTCTGCATGCAGTTGTCTTACACTTTCCTCTAGTTTACTGGAAATCATGTCTGGAGCTTGCACTGCTTTTTGCTGAACACCTGCAGTACTTTTTTATAGATCATTGTGTTTATTGTACCTCGTCAGCCACTGTAGCTAGATAGCATGTGCATATAAGATATGTTACTGAACACGCAAGATCAGTGCCATTTTGTATAGTCAGTCAGAGTGAATACAGGCATGAACACAAATGCACATGCAAGTGTGCTTGAAGTAATGAGTCAGTCATTTAGCTTAAATATATTTTCCAGTTATGGCTCCTGATGTGTTTATGTACAATAAACAACTTGAACCCATCAAAGTGCCTCAGTATTACATTTGATAAAGGAGACATGCAACACGGTGTTAGAATGGGATTCAAAGTTGAAGCAACTCACAAACCATGAGGCACTTAGTTAGAGGTGGAGGAATATATAGGCGCCAGCTTGCAAACAGGTCCGTGGTTATTCTAAGGTAAAATGTCAGAATACAGCACAGACAGCCCAATGAATTACAGCACACTGGTTTATTCAAAGACAGCACTCCACAAAGTAAAACATAAATGCTTATATCCACAAGTATGTTTTCGTCTAGTCAGACTTCCTCAGATGCATAGATGAATGTATGTCACAAGCAGCAGTTTAAATACTTCTAAATAAATAAATAAATGATGCCCCTCCAATCACAGTGCAACTAATTAAAATATCAAATTGTGACAGAATAGAATACAAGACTCATTGCTCCTACTACTATCCGAACTATCTGGGTATCCTTCTTCCACATTGGTCTCATTTCTACTTGCAGATCCTGATATTTTATAACTTTGTGTCTCTCTGTATGCAGGACACTGTAGTCGCTGGGTGTGGCGATTTCAATGATCAATGCTACTCTTGTCATCTTTTTTGGACTACTATATCCGGTTTTCTAGCATCTATCTTTTGAATTGTTGGTAATGGATGATCTCATGTGATGTAGACTTCATAATTTTCTATGATCTTTTGTGGCTCATGTTTCCAGTGTTTTTCAGCCACTCCCAAACCATAATGTTTGCACAATCTCCAGTGCAACAGTCTCACCACATTATTATGCCTTTCAGTATCCGCTCCTTCTACCATTAGCATGTCACAACCAGCAATGAGGTGTGCAACTGTTTCCAATTCAGTTTTACAAAACCTACATTTGTCTGTTTCTCCCACATGTTCAATGGACTTTCTAAACCAACATGTATGTAGCCCACTATTTTGTTCCACCAATATTAACCTTTCATCTTTTGGTTTGAATTTGCCTCTCCTTAACCATTCCTGCATTCGTTCCTGATCAACATGAGATTCTTTTAGAAGTTTTCTATACTTGCAACTATATTTATGCACTTTCCACATTTCTTGCCTTTCCATCTGATCCTTCACCTTATATTCTTTCTTTAGTTTTTTGGCACATTCAGTTGCTGCCTGATTTTTATCTACTTTGGTTTGATTTCCATTCCTGCTTGATGCCGATATGCTTCTGCTAAGTTAAGCAGGGAAGTCATTCTCCTCATGTTTCAAAACTTTCACTATGTTTGGGTCTTGTGAGGTCAGCAGATATGTGTGGAGTCCCACGATTGCAGATCTAGACATGTAATCAATTTCAAGGTGGCCCATCCCTCCTTCGGAATGGGGAATATATAGTCTTGGTATGCACTGATTTTTATAGATCATTCGATGAGCATGAAGCATCCTTCTTGTTTCTAATCTATCCAACACATTTTGGGGCCAGTCAATCACTCCGAAACCATAAGTTAGGACAGGAAGAGCAAATTGGTTTATAGCTTGGATTTTGTTCCTAGATGTCAATGCTGTTTTTAGGATTAATTTAAGTCTTCTAAAATATTCCTTACCAAGTTTTACTCACATTTGTTCATGTTTTATTGCTGATCCTTCATAAGTTCCCAGGTACTTATACACTCCCTCTTGCTCAAGTTCTTTTATATCACATTCTTGTGCCAAACTGATGTTTTCCTGGTGCTACAGTTTTCCTGCTTAAAGGTTGCTTTTGCACATTTATCAGGGCCAAATGACATTCTAATATCATCTGAAAAAGTTTTGACAACCTGCACCTGTGCTTTCAGTTCCTGATCTGATGAGCTACACAGTATTAAATCATTAACAAATAGAAGATGAGAAGTCTTTAGACTTTTGTTATTTTCTAGGAGCCAAATTGTAACCATGGCCTAAGCTGTTAAGTAGATAGCTTAATGGGTTAAGGGCAAGGCAGAATAGCAACGGTGACAGAGAATAACCCTGGAATATCCCCTCTGAATTTTTAACCCTGGGTTAGTAATTTGTCCTTTATCATGGTTTAATTGCAAAGTAGTCTTCCATTGTTTAATGGTCACTGTAACATAGTTGATCGGTGTAGGGTGTATCTTATACATTTTTAAGCTCTCTTTTATCCATGAATGTGGAATACTATCAAATGCTTTTTTGTAGTCAATCCATGCCATACTTAGATTCTTCTCCTTTTTACAGTTCTCCACTATGACTTTATTTGACAACAAATAATCCTTTGTTCCATATGACTTTCTTTTATTGACCTTTTGTTGTACTGCCATAATTGAGTTTTCTTCTAAATGGCTATAAACTCTGTCAGCATCAATTCCCATGTATAGTTTATACGTCGTTGGAAGGCAAGTTATTGGTCTATAAGTTTTGGGGTAGCTTGCAGGTTCACTCTTAAGTAGAAGCATTGTTTTACCTGTTGTTAGCCAGACTGGTGTCTGTTCTGGGTGCGCATATAAATAGTTCTTACTCATGGCTAGGTCTTCATGCAAAGATGTTAATACTTTTCACCAAAAGTTAGGTACTGGATCTGGGCTGGGGTTTTCCAGTTAGAGGCTTCTCTTAACTTTGTTTCCATCTCCCTGGCTGTTACTTCATCCCATTTCATATCCTTTACCTTTAAACTTCTTATTCTTTCTTTTACTTCTTTTATCCATTTAGCATCTTTTTATGTGTTCCACAGGATCTTCATAGATACTTGTCCAAAATGCATCTATTTCTTCTTTTTTTGGTGGTCTTTCATAGGTTCATAGGTAGGTACTAGGCTATCTGCCAGAAGGCATTTATAAGCCTAGCCGGAATTGTGTTGGCTTTCTCCATACCCTTAGATTAGTTCCCTGTGCCTCTGTCCAGAAGAGCCATTGAAGTGATCCCCAGGGTAAACTTTCTATTTTCCATCAACTCATCAAGGTTTCTCTTGGAGTGTTAGTGAGGAGCTCTGTTTAATGTAGATTGGAATCTTGTTCCAGAGCGTGGGAAGTCTCTGGGACAGGAATCTATCCCTCCAGCATGTCCTATTTATTGTTGTGGTGAGGATTAAATCCATAGAGCGTGTGGCTCGAGGGGATATGGTTTTCTTTAGGTGGAGCATGTCCATCAATTCTGGGTTGGACATGGCCTTGTATGTCAGGCATAGATCACCTCTAAGTAGGCGGTATGCAACCGAGTACAGCTGGAGTTTCTTCAGTCGAGCTGCATAGGGCATTTGTTTGAGGCCAGTGATCCTCTTGATGAGGTACTTCTGTGGTCTTTCCAGCTGTTGCAGGTGTCTTGTAAGGTACATCCCAAATGGGGCATTGTACTCTATGATGGGTCTGATGAGTGATGTGTAGAGGGGCACAATGACCTCTTTTGATCTGGATGCAAACCCTTTTGTGATTACGTGGGCCACATAGAAGGATTTTCTAACCACTTTGGCAATGCTATTGTCAAAGGAGAGATTACCTATCTACTTGGGTCCCCAGTTCCCTTATTACGTCTCCCATATTTTGGGGGCTACCACCTATGTGGTAGTTTGTGGGTACTTTGATTTTTCCAAAGGGGATGACTATGCACTTTTTGGCATTTAGCTTGAGGCCATGGTTTTGACACCAGGTATCTGTCTCAGTGAGACCCTTTTGGAGGATGTCTGTGTTAGCCGGAGAGTCAGTTATAGCCCCTAGTTTGCAGTCATCTGTAAACTTGGTCAGCCATAGACCTCCTGTGCTTCCCTGTGCCTCTGAGAAGTATATGCTGAACAGGAGGGGTCCTAGGACTGAGCCCTGGGAAATGCCACTTGTAACCGGTTTAGAGTCAGACATAGCTCCCACAACTCTTACCATGTGGGTTCTGTCCGTGAGCCAGTTGGCAGCCCATCTCATGATGTAGGGGTTTACTATCAGGCTGGTGAGCTTGTCTATAATACCAGAAGGGGTAATGCTGTTGAAGGCCTTTGCGAAGTCTAGGTAGGCTGTGTGGACCACCTTTCCCTCGTCTATAGCATTGGTAACTGTCTCAAAGAAGTCCACTAGGTTTAGGAGGCATGATCTGCCCTTAACAAAGCCGAACTGGGTAGAATACAGTGTTTGGAGGTTCCCAATGTCTCTATTAATGAGATCCATGATGATGCGCTCCATAGCCTAGTCAGGCTTATAGGGTGATTGTTCCCAGGGTCTGTTGTGGCTCCACCTTTGTGAAGCGGAATACTTGTTGCTGTGCACCACTCTATGGGCACGTAGCCTGTGGAGAGGCTGAGTTTGAACAGTATGTTTAAGTGAGGGGTTAGTTCATCTTTGAGCTCATGTAGGACGCAGCCTGGGACACCGTCTGGTCCCACTGATGCTGTGTTTTTGGCTTTGGAGAGGGCTGTTTTAACCTGAGTGTCTGTGATTTCAGGGGCACTACATTCTTCTGGTATGGTTATGGGCCCTTTTGGGGGTGAGAGGGTGGTGAAGTTTGCACTGAATCTGTCTGCCAGGATGTTGGTGATATCAGTCGTTTCAGTGTATTTTGTGCCATTCTGCACTAACTCCGAGCAGATCTGAAAATTGCCACTTAGATTCTTGACATAGCTAAAGAATGCCTTGTGGTTATCTTTGGAGTCCTGGGCAATTTTTTCTTTTGAAGCTAGCCTTGGATGATTTTAAGAGGGATCGTAGTTTCTTGCTGATACTGATCAGAGATGTCTTACCTTCTTGGGATTTTACTCTTTTCTGTACTAGTTTCCTCCTTCTGTTGTATAGCTTGTTTATGGCAGGGGTCCACCAGACTGGTTTCCTTTTCTTGGAGGAGTGAGTCTTGGTTTTGCTTGGGATAGCATGGTCCATGCATTCTTGTAGGTGCCTGTAGAGTGCATTAGTAAAGGATTTTGCAGCTTGGGCTGTGTTATCCTTTAGCATGGGGGCTTTGAAACTTTACACCTCGGTCTTAAGTAACGTGAAGTTTGCTTTTGAAAAGTTTTTCACAGTGGTTTCTTTGACTGGGAATGGGGGTGGAATGTGGATATCCAGAGTGATTAGTTTACGGTCAGATCTAACCAGTGAGGGGTTGACCTCCGATGTGGAACACCGGTCGCCCATGTTGGTGATGACCAGGTCCAATATGTTGTCACCTCTGGTGGGGGTGTTGACCAGTTGATCCAGGGTGTTTGAGTTTATAAATTCTAGGAAATGTTGGGCAAGGGAGTTAGTACTTGAGTAGTTCTCCCAGTTAATGTTTGGGTAATTGAAATCACCCAATATCAGGGTGTTTGGTAGGACCTTTATGTTTCCCAGTGTTTACAGAAATGCGGAATGGGGGTTCTGGGACATGGTGGGTGATCTGTAGCAAGCTGCAATTTGAATTGCAGTTTTTCCCCATTGTTAGTTGCACATGGATGATCTCTGAAGCATCGTGCTATGCCACTAACCTGGAGGTGTGGGTATATTTGATGAATATGGATACGCCCACACCTTTTGTATTTCGGTCCGGGTTTTGTGGTCAGAATGTATGGTATGAGTTGTAGCCTGGTAGTGCTGAGGTGCTCTCTGGAGCCTTAAACCAGGTTTCTGTTACTGCACAGATATCAATTTTCTCCATACTGAGGAGTGCCTCAAGTGCATGCATTTTGAGGTTTAGACTTCTGGCATTGAGCAGCATTACCCTCAGTTTTTTGTTACTTGTGCTATTTACGGCGGTGGTTTTGTCTTTTGAGCCTTGCCTAAAAAAGGCACTATGGGGGTGGCAAGAGCCTTGGCTAGTATTCGAAAGCCTAAGGGTGACAGGTGCAAGCCATCTCTTGTGAAGCAGCGTGGATTGTCGAGCATGTCATCCCAGGCTGACCGACACTGGATCCCCTTTGAATGACACCAGAAGCTTAGCCAATTGTTGAAATTGATACTTTTTTTCTTTATACCGTGGTATCATTCTTGGTGAGGGCAGTATTTTTTCTTTATACCGTGGTATCATTCTTGGTGAGGGCAGGATGCTACTCAAGGTCAGGGTCATACCGGCCTGGGCTACATGATCAAAGAGCTCTTCCATGTCTATCTTCATGTAGTCCAGGGAGCTATGTCTCAGGTCATTCACACCAACATGGACAATGACAGAGCTGTATTTGTACTTGTTCTGGAGTGACCTGAGTGCTTGTGTTATGTGACGGATCCTGGCACCCGACAGGCAGCTAACAGTAACCTTCTCCTTGTTCAGCCTAGTGAGTTGGACGTCAGTGTGCCTGACTATAGAGTCACCTATTACTAGTGTGTTGGGTATGTTATTTTGCCTTAAGGGCTGTGATTGCGTGGCACACTGGTTTTGTGAAGTATGTGTTTCATGGTTTGTGTTGGGAGGTGGAGGTTGTTTGGGTGTCTGCTTTGGAGGTCTCTGTTGCTTTTGCAGATTTTTATTTAGAGCCTCTGAGTAAGTTTTTGTGTATTTATGACTGTTTTTTTGCCAGTGCTGGTTTCATAGGTCTATGTGATACTGGTGGTGTGATGTAAGTAGTTCCCTTCTCCTCTTGACTGTCTGGTCCAGTCTTGGGTTGAGAGAGCTTAGCCTCCAGTTTGGCTGTATAATTGCATCTCTCGCATGTATTAGTGTTTGGTGGTAGGAGGAGAGGGTTGTCTGTGTACATGAGGCAGTTGTAACATTGACTCAAAATGCCCAGATTCACCAGTTGGACTGGAGAGTACACCTGAAACTGCCCTTTGGACATGCCTGGATAGGTACAGTGAACTGTTTTACTGATTGGCTGGTAGAGACGAACAGAGAGCCTTGTCCTTCTCTACAGTATAAGGGGGTCTAGTGCTAAGGTTTATTAGTGCTTGCTATGAGTTTTGAGCAAGTGCCGGACTGAGAAGTGAATGGCTTGAGTGCTTAAGTTGAAAGTGTGTCTAGTTCCAAGGGAAAAATTGAAGAGTACACTTTGTGGAGCCGGGAATAGTTATACCCTAGCTAACCCGCGCTGCCCGGCGCACAAAACCTCACAAATGCAGGTTTTACAGCAGGGAAATGATAGAAATTAGCCCAAAATGGCCAATAAATTACTCATTTCTGGGCAGAAACCACTCCTCCAGGGACAGATAGGCTGCTCAAAGCTCCCCTCTCTCACAGGTGAACAGAGAAACTAACCTGAAAACTGGACTATACTAGCTTAGAAAGGCAGGAAAACAAGTATTTTTTTTTTGTTTTTTTTCAGAAAATAAAGCAGATACAATCAAAAAAACACTTTAGATGCACAGAAATGGCTATCACACTTGAGTGTGTAGCCTACAGCAGTTAGACAGGCAATTTAAACACAAAAATTACTTTGTTAAAGTGCAGACAGTAAAATAAGTACAATATGTAGCTGAAACAAGCTTTTTAAATCACAGAAACTCTAGACAATTGGCATTTTAGGTGGAATTAGCTAAAGGCAGCAAGAAAATGCAGAAAAATTATACTTAATCTCTCCAAAGTCTCTCTTTTGTCTCTCTGCTGCTGTAGAACTCTGCAGGGCACCAGGCAGGAGCTTGCTGAGATGTATACAAGCTCAAAAACCTTGCAAATGTGGGTTTTATAGCAGGGAAATGAAAGAGAGAGAAATTAGGCCAAAGTGGCCAATAAACTACTAATTTCTGGGCAGAAACCACTCCTCCAGGGACGGATAGGCTGCTCAAAGCTCCCCTCTCTCACAGGTGAACAGAGAAACTTCCTTCTATTCAAGTAAGGTATGGGCAAACACAGAAACTTGTAACGCAGCCCTGAATTCAACACTAACCTGAAAACTGCACAGAAATGGCCATCACACTTGTGTGTGTAGCCTACAACAGTTAAACAGGTAATTTAAACACAAAAAACAACTTTGTTAAAATGCAGGCAGTAAAATAAGTACAATATGTAGCTGAAACAAGCTTTTTAAATCACAGAAACTCTAAAAAATTGGCATTTTAGGTGGAATTAGCTAAAGGCAGCAAGAAAATGCAGAAAAAAATTATACTTAATCACTCCAAAGTCTCTCTTTTGTCTCTCCTTTTACCTTGTTTCCCAGTTCTCTATAAAACTAAAATTGCCTATTTTGTACTTTTCCTTTATATTTATCTGTGCATCTCCTAATTTTTTCCGCCTGTGCTAAAATTTTTAATTTGTTATTTGCGATAGTGCATGATAGATCCTGGTCTGTTTTAATACTCCGCACTGCTTTTGTCACATCTGTCTTTCTTAGTATTTTTGCTGATCTATTCCCTCTTCTATAGTCTTCTAACAGTGACACGTCTTGTCTTAATTGCGTTATATTTTTTCTCTATTCGATACTTCCATGATGGTATTCAGTTTCTCCCCTTCCTTTGCCTCACTACCTTGTGTTCTTGTGGTAGAACTTTATCAGTTATTAATTTAGCTGCACAGTAACATATCCCATTTATTTTCGTTATATTGCATGGATCTCTGTGGAAAGTCCTAATTACTGAGTTTATTTTTTTTATCAGACTTGGGTTTTTATTGACCTTCTGCAGTCTATTTCTTTCATTGATTTCAATATATCTATGTCCATTAAATCAAGCAACTCTTCCCTTAGTTCATTTTCTTCCAGACTGAGGGAACATCCTTGGTTTTCCACTTCCTATGGGCATTCTATAGAAAGTTCTATAGCATCTTCCTGTGGCACCTTCTCTTCAATTTCATCTTGTGCCATCTGTTGTTCTGTCATATGGGTATTCACTGGCTTATCACTCCTCAACAATGACTACATCAGAGTTTCCGCAGTCTCCTGGTCCTTCCCTTGCTGTCTAGCTTTAAGTGAACATTTATATTGGTTTCCTGTGGAAGGCTCCAAAATATCTTGATATGGCACCTGACCAATTGCTTCCTGTTCCACTGGTTTCCCCTTAATTTGGATATCTATTGCTCTATCCTGTTGTGGTGATTTCTGCATTAGATTTTCTACACTGAATCCTTTACTTTGCAGGTACTCCATCACCTCAATTTCTATTTCTTTAACTTCTCCATTACTGATCTCCTTTTGTACGTTTCCTATTTGTCTTCTTATTTTTTTGTATTGTAAATTTTTCCATGTCTGGATTCCTTTGCCCGTATTTCTCTTCAAGTATCTTTGGTGCTGCTGTTTTTGTATTGGTTAGTTTTGCTTTCTCCTTTGCATAAATATTATACCATAGTAAATCTCTTTTTCTTTCCCATGTCCATATTTCTTCTTCAGATGTCTCATGATCTTCCTGCTTCTCCTTACTTTCGGGACTCACTCCATCATGCTGTGATGTAGTCTGTGGTAGACTTTCTACATTAAATCCTTCACTTCGCAGACACTCCATAACTTCAACTTCTGCTTTACTAATCTTTTCCACATTCCATCTTTGTGGTATTATTTTTTATTGTGAAATTTTCCATATCTGGATGCCTTTGCCTGTATTTCACTTTGAATATATTTGTGGCTGCTTACTCTATATTAATTAACTTAGCTCCCTCCTTTGCATAAATATTGCACCATATCAAATCTCTCTTTCTTTCCCATGTCCATATTTCTTTGTTATACTTTTTAAAAATGTCTAGGTTCTGTTGTTTACATTTTCCCACTTCCTCAAATGCTTCTTTTTAAGTTTCTTGATCTATATACTGTTTTTCAAAAATCTGTTGTATTAATGAACGCAATTTTTTGTTTGAAGCTTCTGGCAGTTTTTACTGTGAAAGTATTTTTCTTTCCTCTAATTTGTCTCTTAATCTCTTTGTATATCCTCTGTCTGGTAATTCTGTGCTTTTTGCATGATAGTAACATTACATAACTTCTTTCTTATCCTCAATGGTTCTTCTTTGGCCTATTAGTTTTTGTGATTTTTGTGGACTGCTACTTCTTTCTACAACAGGGGAGCCATCCTCCTGTTGGGCCTGGCCCCCTTGTAGGAATGTTTCTGGATTTTGAGGATTCTACACTTTTATTTTTTTCAGTTTTGGCACCAGTGTGCCTACCAGGATTGGACCCATTTTTTATCTTGGGACTTGTGCACCCAGCTGTCTTTTATTGTTTTTGACTTACTTCTGTTCATGATACACGCTATATAAATACAGTCTATATATCAGTGTCACCTTGGTGAGATTTTGTGAAAAACAGGATCCACCTCGGAAGGTATTCACCAAGACTTGAGGATGAATTCAACTTCAGCACTACTACTCTCCTTTGCTTGCTGACTTTTCATCTCTCCATTAGGACCCATTGTCTCTGCCACAGTGTCTCTGTGAGTGATGAAACAGTTGATACAGTAGACTATCAGTAGGCAGCAAAGAGTGAAATATTTTGTTCTGTTCGGATTAATGGGAAATCTGTAGAGTTTAAAGTAGACACCGGATCCAAGTGCAATGTTATATCAGCATAATTGTTTTCCAAAGTAAGAGCTGGTGAGAAACTCAATTCAGCAAAGTGTGCAAAACTAATTGCTTATGGTGGTGAAGAGATTCAGATTGATGGCTCAATAGTTCACATTCCATTCCGCTGGAAACAGCTATGACTTGCAGTTTTACGTAGTGAAAAGACAGGTGTAGTCACTGTTAGACCTCAAAAACAGTTTGAGAATGGGACTGATTTAATTTAATAAAAGGGTCTATCATCTAAGTATGAACAACAAACATGGTAGTTTTACACAGAATATTTTTTGTGAATATACTAATATTTTCACAGACGAGCTTGGCAAACTTCCAGTCACATATTCCATGAAGTTGAACCATGAAGTGAGCCCATTTGTCAGACCAGCAAGGAAGGTTCTGGTAGCAATGCAGAGCAAAGTAAAAGAAGAACTTGACAAAATGATGAATTTAGGTGTCTTTACTCCAGTAAAAGAACCGACTGAATGGGTATTCTCCATGCTTGTAGCAATAAGAAAAACTCAAATGATATTCGAATATGTATTCATCCAAGAGATTTAAACAAACCACTTAAGCATCCTCATTATTCGATGTGTACAGTAGAAGTAGTAGCTGCTGTCATGCCAAATGCCACTTTTTTTCTGTCTTAGATGGAAAAAGTTCTTTTTGGCAGATTTCACTGGATCGCAAATCTTCATTGTTAACCACTTTAAGTACACTATTTGGTAAATATAGATTCTTGAGAATGCCATTTAGGATAAAGTCTTCCAGTGAAATATTTCATGTGATGGAACAAATTTTTTTCAGGTTATCTATGTGCTATCATAGTTGATGACATTATTGTAGGGGCAATAGTGAAGACGAACAAGATAGAACTTCAGGAAAGTTCAAGATCATGCACATGAAGTAAATCTTAAACTGAATCCTCAGAAATGCAAATTCAAACTGAAAGAAGTTACTTATGTGGGTCATTTGTTTACCAGTTCTGTCTTACAACCAGGTCCGTCTAAGCAAGCAGCAATTTTTGAGATGCTAGTCCCAGAAAATGTCATATCTTTACAATGTTTTCTTGGTATGGTAAACTATTTAGGAAAGTTCATCCCAGACCTGTGTCAGCTTTCAGCACCCTTACCTGAGTTGACATGCAAAAATGTAAACTGGTCCTGGTTGGAACAACACCAAAAAGCATTTGGCATTCTGAAGCAGAACATTGCCAGTCCATCCACATTGAGATATTATAATGTTCACAAACCTGTAACTCTTTGTTGTGATGCTTCAAAGTATGGTCTTGGTGCAGCATGTCTTCAAGAAGGTATACCAGTAGCCTGTGTATCCAGAACTTTAACTCAAACAAAGATGAATTATGCCTATAGTGAAAATGAGCTTTTGTCAGCAGTGTTTGCATGTTTGAAGTTTAATGATGATATTTAAGGCAAACCTATTTAAATAGAGACTGATTACCAATCTGTAGTGACAACTCTGAAAAAAGCTAATACATACCGCTCCAGCACGTCTGCAACACATGATGTTAAAATTGCAAAAGTACAATTTCAATAGAGTTTATACTAAAGGAAAATATCTATACCTTGTAGATGCTTTTTGGAGAGCACCCAGACAAACAATAGAACAACATGAATATGAGAAAGCATACTTTGAAGTCATGGAAGTCAGAAACTTTTTGTCTTCACGTCTTGATGAACTCAGAAATCATACAGCTTCAGACCCAGTTCTTCAAAAGCTGAAACATTTTATCAGTCAAGGATGGCCAGCATGACAAACCAGTCTACCACTTGGCATGCAGAAGTATTTTTCTTACTGAGATGAGCTCATGATAGTAGGTGTAATTATCATGAAAGGTCCTAAATTGGTAATTCCTACAGCATTACAACAGGAATATATTAAAATTTTGCATTGTGGTCTCCTGGGTACTGATTCTACCAAAAGAAGGGCAAGAGGCATAGTATTTTGGCCTTCTATGTCAAACAATATAGAGAAGGAGACTCTAGCATATTTAATTTGCAATAGTACTAAATTGCACCAACAAAAAGAACCACTTCAGCTAAACCAGATTCCTGAATTAGCATGGTTGACTGTTGCTACTGATATTTTCGATTGGAATGGTCAGCATTACTTAGCGTTAGTAGACTCTTACTCAAATTGGTTTGAAATTGACCTTTTTCTAACTTAACATCCAGCACTGTTATTACAAAATTGAAGAGACATTTTTCTGTCCATGGTAGTCCACACAAAGTCATCTCTGACAATGGTGCACCATTTACAAGTCAGCAGTTTAAGAATTTTGCTGAGTCTTGGGACTTTGTCCATGTTACTAGTAGTCCTGAGTATCCACAGTCCAATGGATTAGCTGACCGTGCAATTCGAAGTGTGAAACATTAGTTGGAGAAATCCAGAAGAGATGGTACTGATGTTTATCTTAACCTACTTAATCTCAGAAACATTCCACAAGATAACTTGCTCGATTCACCTGCTCAGAGATTAATGTCCAGTCAAACAAGAACAACTTCACCGATTAATAAACAATTGTTAGTACCAAGTGTAAATAACAACAGAATGGTCAAGTCTTAACTTTCGAGAAAACATCAGTCACAAAAGTTGTACTATGATAAGTCCAGCAAACCTCTTAGACCTTTAAGACAAGAAAAACAAATTACATCCAAAGTCGTTCGCTGCCCTGAGTGAAAGAATTCACTTGTTCTTCTCTATATCTTTACAACAAACTTCTTTTATTAGATAATAACACATGAATGAATGTAAGGTTAAGCGCTTTCATCTACATCAAAGTAGACTTCAGAACACTTCCATTTAGTAAATGCTAGATTTTATAGATAATACTAACCAATCCTAAACTTCAGACCTTAAGCATCAATAAAACAATTACAAATTTAAAGTGCTCAGTGCTCACATAATTACATTCCTGTTAGTACTCATTGCATCTAGTAAGCCCTACAACAAAGAAGTCTACTTTGATGTAGATGAAAGCGCTTAACCTTACATTCATTCATGTGTTATTATCTAATAAAAGAAGTTTGTTGTAAAGCTATAGAGAAGAACAAGTGAATTATTTCACTCAGAGCAGCAAACGATTTTGGATGTAATTTGTTTTTCTTTGTGAACTTTTGCTGACAGAGGTTTACCTTTAAGACAAGGAGAGATTGTGAGAATGCAAACATCTAAAGGATATGACCGAGTGGGTATCATCAAAAACCTTTGCGAAGAACCAAGATCTTACATCATACAATCTGAAGGAATGGTGAATTTCAGAAGGAATCGAAGACACATATTACCAGTCTCCGAACCAGTGACGCAGCAGATTGCCTGTGCCAGAGACTCTATTTCTCACAGTGACTCTAAACTTGTTCGAATTCCAGCCGACAGTGTACTTCAAGTAAAATTGATATAATCCCTGAAGTTCCAATTGAGAAAGAATCCCCAGAGACTGTCCCTGTTGCTAAACCCAGTCAAAGATTTTTGTGTGACCAGATCTGGTAGAATTTCCAGACCTATTCCGAGATACACTGTGACTTGGACTTGATTCATTTTTTGTTATATGTTGATGCGATATCTAGCTTGTTAAAAATATCTTGTTCTCTTATTGCATATCAAAACAAATCAAAGAGGGAGGATGTAGATTATTGTGGGTATTGTACCTAGTCAGCCACTGTAGCTGGATAGCATAAGTTCATAGGTTGGTACTAGGCTATCAGCCCTAGGGCCTATACAAGCCTAGCCTTAACAATTCCCTGGCTATTTCTTCCCACAATATTTACTGCCCTGGACCCATCTAGCAGGGTGACTGACGTGATCCCCGGGGTGAATTTCCTATTTCCCATCCAATCGTCAAGGTTCCTTTTGAAGAGGGCCAAAGAGGCGCTCTGCTTGACATGTATGGGAAGTCTATTTCAGAGTCTGGGGAGTCTCTGGGTCAGGAACCTATCCCTCCAGCATGTTTTGTTTATTGTGATGACAAGGTTTAGATCCCTGGAGCGTGTGGCTCTGAGGGATTGGGATTTCTTTAAGTGTAGCATGTCCAACAGCTCTGGGTTTGACATGGCCTTGTATGTTAAGCAGAGATCGCCTCTGAGTAGATGATATGTGGCAGAGTATAGCTGGAGTTTTTTTAGACGGTCAGCATAGGGCATCTGCTTTAGGCCTGTTATTCTTTTAGTGAGGTACTTCTGCGGCCTTTCCAGTTGTTGCAGATGTCTTGAGAAGTACATACTAAACAGGGCGTTGTATTCTATAATGGGTCTAATGAGGAATGAGTACAGTGGGACAGTGACCTCCTTTTTTCTGGATGAAAAGCCAGTAGTGATGAGGTATGCCACATAGAAGGATTTCCTGACTGTTGTGGTGATGTGGTTATTGAAGGTGAGACCACTGTCCACCTGTGTCCCTAAGTCTCATCACATTTTGTGTTTAGTGTACTGCCACCTATGTGGTAATTCATGGGTACATGTTTTTTCCCAAAGGGGATAACTATACATTTCTTGGCATTGAGCTTGAGCCCATGGCTCTGGCACCAAGCATCTGTTTCTGTAAGGCCCTTTTGTAGAATATCCACATCATTTGGGGATTCAGTAATGGCTCCCAGTTTGCAGTCATCTGTGAACTTTGTTAGCCAGAGTCCCTTAGTGTTGGCCTGTACTTCAGAGAAGTAGATGCCAAACAAGAGCGGTCCCAGGACTGAACCCTGAAGTACTCCACTTGTCACTTGTCTGGTGCTAGATTTGGAGTCAGCTATTTTTACAGTATGAGTTCTGTTAGTAAGCCAGTTGGTAACCCATCAAGTGACATAGGGAATAATGCCCAGCTTAGTAAGTTTATCTATGATTCCAGAGTGAGGGATGGTGTCAAAGGCCTTGGCGAGGTCCAGATAGGCTGTGTGGATCACCTTACCATCGTCCACAGATCTGGGGACTGATTCGAAGAAGTCAGTCAGGTTCAGGAGACAAGATCGGACCTTCACAAACCCAAACTGGGTGGGGTCCAGTGTTTGAAGGTTGACAATGTGTTTGTTTATAAGTTCCATGATAATACATTCTATGGCCTTGCAGATCAAGCTCGTCAGACTGATGGGGCGGTAGTTCCCAGGATCCAAGGTGGATCCCCCCCTTGTGGAGTGGGATAACTGTAGCTGTGCACCACTCAGTGGGCATGAAGCCTAAGGTTGAGACTATGACTAAACATGACATAGGTTCATAGGTTGGTACTAGGCTATCAGCCCTAGGGCCTATATAAGCCTAGCCATAACAATTCCCTGGCTATTTCTTCCCACACTATTTAATTCCCTGGACCCCTGTCTAGCAGGGTGACTGATGTGATCCCTGGGGTGAATTTCCTTTCTCCCATCCAATCGTCAAGGTTCCTTTTGAAGAGGGCCAAAGAGGCACTCTGCTTGACATGTATGGACAATCTATTCCAGAGTCTGGGGAGTCTCTGGGTCAGGAACCTATCCCTCCAGCATGTTTTGTTTATTGTGATGACAAGGTTTAGATCCCTGGAGTGTGTGGCTCTGAGGGAGTGGGATTTCTTTAAGTGTAGCATGTCCAACAGCTCTGGATTTGACATGGCCTTGTATGTTAAGCAGAGATTGCCTCTGAGTAGACGATATGCGACAGAGTATAGCTGGAGTTTTTTAAGGCGGTCAGCGTAGGGCATTTTCTTTAGGCCTGTGATTCTTTTAGTGAGGTATTTCTGCGGTCTTTCCAGTTGTTGCAGATGGCTTGAGAGGTACATACCAAATGGGGCGTTGTATTCTATAATGGGTCTTATGAGGGATGAGTACAGTGGGACAATGACCTACTTTTTTCTGGATGAAAAGCCCTTAGTGATGAGGTGTGCCACATAGAAGGATTTCCTGACTGTTGTGGCAATGTGATTATCGAAGGTGAGACCACTGTCCACCTGTGTCCGTAAGTCTCTTATCACACTTTCAGTGTTTAGTGTTCTGCCACCTAAATGGTAATTCATGGATACATGTTTTTTCCTCCCAAAGGGGATAACTATACATTTCTTGGCATTGAGCTTGAGCCCATGGCTCTGGCACCAAGCATCTGTTTCTGTAAGGCCCTTTTGTAGAGTATCCACATCATTTGAGGATTTAATAATGGCTCCCAGTTTGCAGTCATCTGCGAACTTTGTTAGCCAGAGTCCCTTAGTGTTGGCCTGTACTTCAGACACTTAGGTGAGGTGCCAGTTCATTTTGTAGTTCATGTAGTACACAACCTGGAATGTCGTCTGGCCCCATGGATGCTGTATTCTTAGCTTTGGAGAGTGCAGTTTTTACCTGTGTGGCCATTATTACCGGAATTTGGCAATCTTTTGGTATGGAGATGGGCCCTTTAGGGGGTGAGAGGGGGGTGAAGTTGGCACTGAATCGATCTGCCAGGATGTTGGCAATATCCTTGGGATCAGTATATTTAATGTCATTCTGTTGTAGCTCAGAGCAGATCTGAGCATTGCCATTTAGATTCTTGATATAGCTATAGAATGTCTTGTGGTTGTCTTTGGAATCTTTTTCATTTTC
The DNA here is from genome assembly GCF_019279795.1 of Protopterus annectens. Lineage (NCBI taxonomy): Eukaryota > Metazoa > Chordata > Ceratodontiformes > Protopteridae > Protopterus > Protopterus annectens. The sequence goes on from NC_056739.1 coordinate 816,857,507, forward strand.
ATAACTAGCTTTGGAGGATTTTATGATGGATCTCAGCTTCTTACTGAGGCTGGTACAGGAGTGTTTTGCATCCTGGGATATTCCTCTTTTCTGCAACAGTTTCTTCCTTTTGTTGTAAAGTTTTTTTATGGCAGGGAACCACCAGATTGGCTTCCTTTTTTGGAGGAGAGTGTCTTGGTTCTATTTGGAATGGCATGATTCATGCACGAGTAGATGTGCTCATACAGTGCCTTAGTGAAGGATTCAGCAGTCGAACGTTCAGTTCCCATCTGTATGGGTGTCATGAAGTTTGTCACTTCTGACTTGAGTAGCATGAAGTTGGCTTTGGAGAAGTTTTTTATGGAGGTTTCGTTATAGGGGGTGGGGGAGGAATGTGGATGTCAAGGGTGATTAGCTTATGGTCAGACCTGACCAATGAGAGGGTGACCATAGGTGTGGAGCATCGATTTCCCATGTTGGTAATGACCAGGTCTAGGATATTGGAGCCCCTGGTGGGACTGTGGATTAGTTGATCCAGGGCATTGGAATTTATGAATTCCAAGAACTGTTTGGCAAAGGTGTTGGTACATGAGTAGTTTTCCCAGTTAATGGCAGGGTAGTTGAAATCACCTGTTATTAGGGTGTTTGGTTGTATCTTAATATTTTCCAGCATGTTTAGAAAGGTGTAGTGAGAATCTTGGGATATGGTGGGGGATCTGTAGCAAGCTACATATGCATACAAGTTACTGAGCACGTGTAAGATCAGTGCAATTTTTGTATAGTCAGAGTGAATGCAGGCATGAATGGAGATGCACATGCAAGTGTATTTGAAGTAATGAGTCAGTCAGCTTATATTTATCTTCCAGTCACAGCTGCCAATGTCTTGAGATACAATAAACAACTTGAACCCATCACAGTGCCTCCATGTCTCATTTGATACATGAGACATGCAACACTTTTCCCAGTTGGTGTTTTTTCCTCATCTTTTGCAGTTGATTTTCCTTCAGGTCCTCTGTATTTCTTTCTTCCTGGCATCTAGGCAGTGCAGGTACTAGCCAATAACTGAAATTTACCCATAAATATAAATCCACTGGCTTTCTCTGATAAGTTTCTGTTTTCACAGTGGGAGTGCTAGAATTAAGCTGATCTTCAGTGTGCAGCCATCTTGGAAGTCTCACAACAGATGATTCAGATTTTGCATGGAGAGCTGTGTGTCTTTGGTGGTGAAGTTGGAGGGTCAATTGATCAAACAAGGCAGACCAAAACACATGAATGTGAAAGAGACGATGGTTATTTATGCTCCACATTCACTTTGCCTTCTGTGGTCTCCATGTTCTCTGCAAGTGGTCACAGACAATACCTTAGTCATATGGTACATAAAAAGGGAGTATGAGATCCTGCCTTCTGTGCAGGCTGGCTATGGTAGCTTGGAAGGTAGCAATTCAGAGCAGTCTAACCCTCCAAGCATACTATATTTTATCAAAGTAGAATTTTGTTGTAGATTACCTGAGGAGGATTAGAACAGACCCTCATGAGTAGAAACTGAGCCAGGGGGTGTTCCAGGAATTGATCCAGATGCAGGTAGCAAATCAAGTAAATCTGTTTTCTTGCCTCCTTTCAGAAGAAGCAAAGAAATTCTGCAGCAGGGTTCCTTGCAAACAGGCCTAGAAAAAAGTTATTTCTTCATTCTCTTGGATGGAAATGTTCCTGTATGTCTTTCCACCCTTTCCACTGATATCCAGGGTCATTTTGAAGATCTAGAAGGACTCCAAAAAATCATTGTGCTGACTCCCTTCTAGCCCAGGGAACACGTGTGTGTGTGTGTGTGATATATAATACACAATATATACAAATATTAAAATTTATGTAACTTAAAAAGTAAACAATATATCTTACAAGATATATATGACGAAATATAAAAAATAACATTGTAAAAACATATAGGACATTTAATACATCTATATTTATTTCCTAAGTTTCCTTCTTCTCAATTTGGCCGTAATGGCTATATGGTCATTGAACCCTTTACCTAAATGGACACTTAACCTCACAATCCAAGTAAGCTCTCCAGTTTCTGTTTTATTAGAAACATCCCCCAACCTAGCATCTTCATATACAAGCTCTAACTCCCTAAATCTAAACTGATGGCTAACCCCATTTTCTATAGTGTGCTTAGCTAATGCACTATATGTATGTCCTCGCCTATAACAATAGTTGTGGTCCCTAATGCGTTCATGAAGACGTCTATTCGTCTTTCCCTAAGACCTGCATACAATCAACTGAACGTATAAGTGGAGTTAAGTAAATTTTTATCTGCACTTTTATCAAATAATACACAATTTTAAGTAATTTGTTTGTGTTGCACTGAGCAATATCTAGCTGGAAGTTGTGACTGTTTTTTCAGTAGGTCTTATACAAGTGGTATTTTCAGTTAAGGCTTTTTAAAAAACCTGCATAGCCAGTGATAAGTGGGTGGGGATAGTTTACTTCATTGTTATTCAGTTTCTGTCTTATACAAGTGGTACAGTGAATTATTTTCTGTTTAAACTGTGAGCTTTGGCCAGCTAAGACCTGCATACAATCAACTGAACGTATAAGTGGAGTTAAGTAAATTTTTATCTGCACTTTTATCAAATAATACACGATTTAAAGTAATTTGTTTTTGTTGCATTGAGCAATATCTAGCTGGAAGTTGTGACTGTTTTTTCAGTAGGTCTTAGACAAGTGGTATTTTCAGTTAAGGCTTGTTAAAAAACCTGCATAGCCAGTGATAAGTGGGTGGGGTAGTTTACTTCATTGTTATTCAGTTTCTGTCTTATACAAGTGGTACAGTGAATTATTTTCTGTTTAAACTGTGAGCTTTGGCCAGCTAAGACCTGCATACAATCAACTGAACGCATAAGTGGAGTTAAGTAAATTTTTATCTGCACTTTTATCAAATAATACATGATTTAAAGTAATTTGTTTGTGTTGCATTGAGCAATATCTAGCTGGAAGTTGTGACTGTTTTATCAGTAGGTCTTAGACAAGTGGTATTTTCAGTAAAGGCTTGTTAAAAAACCTGCATAGCCAGTGATAAGTGGGTGGGGTAGTTTACTTCATTGTTATTCAGTTTCTGTCTTATACAAGTGGTACAGTGAATTATTTTCTGTTTAAACTGTGAGCTTTGGCCAGCTAAGACCTGCATACAATCAACTGAACGCATAAGTGGAGTTAAGTAAATTTTTATCTGCACTTTTATCAAATAATACACGATTTAAAGTAATTTGTTTGTGTTGCATTGAGCAATATCTAGCTGGAAGTTGTGACTGTTTTTTCAGTAGGTCTTATACAAGTGGTATTTTCAGTTAAGGCTTGTTAAAAAACCTGCATAGCCAGTGATAAGTGGGTGGGGGTAGTTTGCTTCATTGTTATTCAGTTTCTGTCTTATACAAGTGGTACAGTGAATTATTTTCTGTTTAAACTGTGAGCTTTGGCCAGCTAAGACCTGCATACAATCAACTGAACGCATAAGTGGAGTTAAGTAAATTTTTATCTGCACTTTTATCAAATAATATACGATTTAAAGTAATTTGTTTGTGTTGCATTGAGCAATATCTAGCTGGAAGTTGTGACTGTTTTTTCAGTAGGTCCCCACCCACCCTTCCTGCTTTTGTCTTGGTGTTAATCTTGGTGGCTTTGAAACTGCCCTCCCCTCTTGTAAATTTGCGCTTGGATACTCCTCCTGGGCCCATCTCATTTACTCACTCAAAAAAAAATGTATCTGCTTTTACTGTATTTGTGTTTCTTCCTACTTTATTTTGCTTTTGCATCATCTTAAAAGTACTCAGTTGTATTTATTACTGCTTGGTGTAACTCATTCTAAGCCTTTTAGTTTAAGCACTTGGGCTTCAGATCAGTTGTTTTACATTAAGAAGGTTTGTGGTCTGCACTGTAGTGGCAGAACAGGTAGCTTACATCCTTCTAAGTTGGGAACTGCTGATTGAGGGCTCAGTGTCTGTTATTCTAAAAGTGTATTAATTCTGGTTTAAGCACTTGGGCTTCAGGCCAGTTATTTTACATTAAGAGGGTTCGTGGTCTGCACTCTTGTGGGAGGAGAGGCTGGACTCTGCCCTTCTGAGCTGGGAATTTCTGGTTAAAGGCTTATAGTGCCTGCATATTTAAACTGCTTCTTACTGAAATTGGTACACCTTGTTTGCTGTAGCATAGACTAGATCCAGGCCTGCTGAATCTAGCTTTGTTTGTATAACTTGAGCACTAATCCAGGCATTCTTTAAAGTATTCAATTGTATTTATTACTGCTTGGTAGTAACTTGATTAAAGTGTAGCTATCATTCTAAGTCTTTTGGATTAAGCACTTGGGCTTCAGACCAGTTGTTTTACATTACGAAGGTTTGTGGCCTGCACTGTGGTGGCAGGACAGGTAGCTTACATCCTTCTAAGTTGGGAACTGCTGATTGAGGGCTCAGTGTCTGTTATTCTAAAAGTGTATTAGTTCTGGTTTAAGCACTTGGGCTTCAGGCCAGTTATTTTACATTAAGAAGGTTCGTGGTCTGCACTCTTGTGGGAGGAGAGGCTGGACTTTGCCCTTCTGAGCTGGGAATTTCTGGTTAAAGGCTTATAGTGCCTGCATATTTGAACTGTTTCTTACTGAAATTGGTACACCTTGTTTGTTGTAGCATAGACTAGATCCAGGCCTGCTGAATCTAGCTTTGTTTGTATGCTTGTTGTTTGTTTGCTTGTTATTTCCCTGAAACACTAATTCCACCTAAAACATGGCTTTTCAGCTCTTCTGTGGATCCCTGGTGATATCTGCATTGCTTACTGTACTTATTTCCTTGTTTCACTTGAAAGAAAGTTACTGTTTGTCATTTTTGCATTTACGTTACCTGTAACACATTGCATTTAAGTTACCTGGCACTTGCTCACTAAAGCAATTATATAAGTCAGCACTAAAAAATTAAAAGCACTGCACCCTCACAAACTTCCCTTAAGTACCTTGTTCCCCATTGGCCTTTTTTTCAATTATAAAGGAATTCCCAATACTATTCTAGCATGTCCAAAGGTCAGTTGTCAATCTCCTCTCTGGTCCAGCTGGTGAATCTGGGAATCTTGAGGCAATGTTACAACTGCCTCATGTACACAGACAACCCTCTCCTCCTCCCAACAAATTCCAACACATGTGAGAGATGCAACCATATAGCCAAACTGGAGGCTAAGCTCTCTCAACTCAGTACTGGCATAACCAGTCAGGAGGAGAAGGAAACCACACTCACTACAATTGCAGTCTCACATAGACCTACCACGACAGCAAACCAAACACATAAACACACAAAAACATACTCGGAGGCTCTAAATAAAAATCTGCCTAAGCAGCAGAGACCTCCAAAGCAGACACCCAAGCAACCGCTACCCCAAAACAAAACACGTGCAACACATAGCTCACAAAGCCAGTGTGCCGAACAGTCACAGCCCTTAAGGCTAAACAACACACCTGATACACTTGTAATAGGTGACTCTATCGTCAGGCACACCAACGTCCCGCTCACCAGGCTGAACAAGGAGAAGATCACGGTGAGCTGCCTGTCGGGCGCTAGGATCCGCCACATATCACAAGCTCTCAGGTCACTCCAAGGCATGTACAAATATGATGCAAAAGAACACAACTCACTGCTGAAGACGTTCTCACCAAATGCAGAATAAATGTAAGTGTTGAAAGATGAGAACAGTCACCACGAACAAACTATCAATGCAAGTAAAGTCCAAAGTTGCCCACGTTAAAATCCAAAAACAGTCACAGTAGAAATGTAAAAATCATTTATTTCGAAACAAAGAATGAGCGCTTTCGCATAGTCTAGCTATGCTTCATCAGATACATTAGCTCAATACAATTTGCCAAACATATATACCCAGCATTTTGGCGGGCTCATTAATTCTATCACTCATCATCACCTGAATCAATTAGTAGTCATGGAAATGGGTTCAAATTAAAATGAAGCTCATTATATATTCCTTTTTAGTCCACTGAAAATCATATGATATTAAACACATTACATTTTAAAAACAGCGATATTTGCAGACTCCAATAGTGCATAGATCTTGTATGCGTCATTCAGGCAAACAGGTATCTATTAAAGCCATTAGAAAAAATACTAGTGCTTACAAACAATACCGCTCGCCTCTTAATATAATATCAGTATCATCGTTACTTTACTTACAATTGCTCTCCATCGCTAAACAACATGTGCATACGGCTTGAATAAGACCATCTATAGTAAAATTGCACCATGATCGCAAGCAGCTTGATAAAGAAAACAAGTTCTTAGTCCACAATTATTTTCAAATCTATGTACATACACAAACATCAACACTGTGACTTTCGCTTCGGAGTCAACCCCTCCTATTATACGCAAATGGTGTCACATGTACTTAGAGCTCCAATGGAGTATCACAGGAAGTTAGTCGGTGGTCTCCCTGGTCCTAGTGCCAATATTTCAATCCATTCAGTGAATGTGTAATGATGGCACTTCATTCAGAACAACTTCAATCATATGAAAAGACATATATTCACTCACACGAAACATAACAATTCCGATGACACTCGAGTACTGATAGGAATTCTAAATGCATCAACTATGAAAAAATAACTATTATACTTACAAACTAATACTTCATGACTACTGTATATAGATATATATACTAAATACTCATCGTGACTATAGTGTAATAACATGAGCTACCAGATAAAACAAAACAATATGCAAAAATATATAAAAATCTCATATTTAAATATGGTCAAGTAGACAATTAAAAGATTCAAAGTAACATAACTATCAATAGCAATACTCTTACTCTATATTAGAAATTAATGTATATTAAAAGCCTAAGCCATTAGTTTTCCAATTACATAATACATTGCTTACGCCTTAAAAAACCAATACACATACTATGACTTGATATGAAATTACTCATTACAATCTAAATGGGCATGTATAATGTTATATGCTACTACATATAACAATTAAAATGTACATTATACAAAGGAAAAAATGAATAAAATCATATGCAAAAATTACAACAATACAAACCCATACATACTATGAAAACCATATTAACCTGATATTACTCTATATAATATGGACTATAGGAATGTCGTGGCCCTGAAAGTCAGTAAATAACACTACCTACGTTCCACCAACACTGGTTTCAGAGAGATGGAGTTATTTAATCCTGGTGGAAGGTGTGCTGCTAATTTTAGGATCCAATGCAATTCAGCTTTGGCCAACGTATTTTCAATACTACCTCCCCTCAGAGTAGGTACCATTGTTTGTAGGACCCTAAACTTAAAGAAGTGAGAGGGATTTTCCTTCACATGTCTGGCTAGTGCATTGGTTTCTTCTTGTTTCCGAATTTCATAGAGGTGATCATAAATACGATCTCTCAACCTTCTCTTGGTTAGACCTATATATATATATCTATATACAGTAGTCATGAAGTATTAGTTTGTAAGTATAATAGTTATTTTTTCATAGTTGATGCATTTAGAATTCCTATCAGTACTCGAGTGTCATCGGAATTGTTATGTTTCGTGTGAGTGAATATATGTCTTTTCATATGATTGAAGTTGTTCTGAATGAAGTGCCGTCATTACACATTCACTGAATGGATTGAAATATTGGCACTAGGACCAGGGAGACCACCGACTAACTTCCTGTGATACTCCATTGGAGCTCTAAGTACATGTGACACCATTTATGATAATAGGAGGGGTTGACTCCGAAGCGAAAGTCACAGTGTTGATGTTTGTGTATGTACATAGATTTGAAGATAATTGTGGACTAAGAACTTGTTTTCTTTATCAAGCTGCTTGATCATGGTGCAATTTTACTATAGATGGTCTTATTCAAGCCGTATGCACATGTTGTTTAGCGATGGAGAGCAATTGTAAGTAAAGTAACGATGATACTGATATTATATTAAGAGGCGAGCGGTATTGTTTGTAAGCACTAGTATTTTTTCTAATGGCTTTAATAGGTACCTGTCTGCTTGAATGACGCATACAAGATCTATGCACTACTGGAGTCTGCAAATATCGCTGTTTTTAAAATGTAATGTGTTTAATATTATATGATTTTCAGTGGACTAAAAAGGAATATACAATGAGTTTCATTTTAACTTGAACCCATTTCCATGACTACTAATTGATTCAGGTGATGATGAGTGATAGAATTAATGAGCCCGCCAAAATGCTGGGTATATATGTTTGGCAAATTGTATTGAGCTAATGTATCTGATGAAGCATAGCTAGACTATGCTAAAGCGCTTATTCTTTGTTCCGAAATAAATGATTTTTACATTTCTACTGTGACTGTTTTTGGATTTTAACGTGGGCAACTTTGGACTTTACTTGCATTGATAGTTTGTTCGTGGTGACTGTTCTCATCTTTCAACACTTACATTTATTCTGCATTTGGTGAGAACGTCTTCAGCAGTGAGTTGTGTTCTTTTGCATCGTTGTTTTCCTGTTGGTTGTTCACAACTCAACGCACACGATGGAAGGTCATAATGTTGGGGTTGCTTCTACTCCAGGGTCGAGGGACACGTCTCGTTTGTGGACAGGTCTGTTTATACATGAATTGAACCCTTTATTGTCACTGGATTTAAATGAAGCTGAAACCCGTAGGCAAACTACTGAAACTGGTGAGAATTTGAAAGATTTCCATGACCAATTGAAAGTTTTGGAGAACAATCTCTACCAACTACAAAGGTATTTGTGGCAAAGATTACACTTAGAAGCGTGTTTGCACCATAAGGTAGTCCCCAGAGGCATGCGGGTTTTCTGCATGCCTTCGTATGGGGACTCCCATCCTTCTTTACTAAAGCAGTGGCAGGATTTGAATATCAATTTAGGGTTTGACTATGTGAGACTCCTGTTGAAATATTTTTCGCCACTGGAAGTAGATCTTCGTAGTAAAACAGACATGCTTTATCAAAAAATAGTCGATAGTTTCAGTTCAGAATACTGCAATGAGAAACTATGTTCAGTTTTCACTCAAGTAAAATCTTTTGGTGAAAGGTTGGGCAAGACTAAGCAACATAAGCTAAAGAGAGACTTTTTGGACTTTCAAAACGGCCATGTGTTTGTTTGGCCTAGATACCAGGATGGCCAACCTAGTTCCACACAGAATGCAGCGAATCATAATGGAGTTTCAGTAAACTCAGATGTTGCTAATAACTTGTCATTGCAGTTAAATGATACTCATTCTACCATGCAGACAGTGATTTCTTCTAATAGGGTCAGTGACTTGGACCCCATTGAGTTTCCGGTTATAGATACACCTCCACCCAATCAAGAGGCCCTACAAGGTTATCGGAATACAGGAGCTATACCCAAAAGTAATAGCGTCAAGGGAACCATGAACCCCCCTTTTTTACCCTATCAAAGGAAATATGTTCAACAACCAAGGGGGCGTTCCAGCAGCAGGGGACCGAGAAAACGCAAATATTCCGAGGAGCGGAATGTGCCCAACAGGAAGACCAGATATTGACTCTGGTTTTCAATTTTTCTAGCTACAGTGTTGATACAGCTATGCATAACCTTCTTAACAGAGGGCTTACATTTATTCCTGCGGCTAGATCGTCCTTAGAAGACACCCTGTTAGACTTAAGATTATTTTGCAGGCGAGTCTGCCTCAAGTTACTGTTTGCGGATGATGATAAAAGTAACAGCAGGACTGAACCATTGGCCATGTATAAGAACAGAAGTACCTTTTCACCCCCCATACATCCGATGGTGCAATGTTTTCTAGATATGTGTGAAAATGATCTTTATGCATTGTTTTCTGTAACATGTAACAAGAAAGGGAGATTTTATAATCTCAATAGAGATGAAATTCATGCTTTGGCTAGATTGAAGAGTGATGACAGGTTGGTTGTAAAACCTGCTGACAAAGGGGGGGGGTGTAGTGTTGATGGACTCAGAAGAATATGTGAAGTGCATGAGGGAGTTGCTATCAGATCAGACTACCTATACACGTATTTCTATCCAGCAAGTCTCCACCATTATACAAACAGTTAAAGACAACATTTATGATCTCTTGCTATGTAGACAAATCAGTTTAGAAATGTATGAATATCTTTTAAAATCTGATCCAGTTATTCCCATTTTAAAAGGTCTTCCTAAGGTCCATAAGGAGGTATGGCCCATTCCAATGAGACCGATTGTAGCAGGGGATGGGTGGGTGACTGCCCGTATATCAACCTTCTTAGAGAGCCTTCTACGTCCAGTAGTTGATAAATGCTGCACTATCCTGAAGGATACTTACCAACTGCTAGAGAGCCTTAAGGACATACACCTGGAAATGGGGAACACAGGTTATCTTCTCATAACCATGGATGTGGAAAAGCTTTTCACCTCTATCCCTAATGATATAGGGATACAGTATATCAGGGAATTATTGCATAAGGAAACCCATTTTTCCAATGATAGGATTATATTGGTCACTCAGTTGTTGGATATAGTATTGAACAACAACATTTTTATATTTGGAGATGGATATTTCCTACAGGCATGGGGGGTAGCCATGGGGACCCCCTGTGCCAATACTTATGCTAACCTGGTAGTATACTGGTGGGAAAAGTTGTACCTATTTACTCATGAGTCCTCAAGATACGTAAAATACTACAAACGGTTCGTAGATGACATACTTATAATTTGGGAGGGTTCAGCTGATAGTTTCCACAACTTCCTTAGACACCTACAAACCACTACTGATTTCTTAAGATTCACTGTAGAGAGTTCACATCAACAAGTTAACTTTCTGGACGTTACTCTAAGATTGACAGACGAAGGAAAAATTGTAACTACACTCTATAGGAAAACTGTCTGGAAAAATGCGTTGCTAGCATCAGACAGCATGCATCCAGCTTATACCTTTCGGGGCATAGTAACCAGCCAATTTACTAGAATGTCCAGACTTTGTCAAAATAAAGATGACCTTTCCAAGGAGGCCAACATCATGGAGCTCCTATTTAGGGATAGGGGCTATGACATGAACATGGTGAGAAGAATAAGGCAAGAGATTATTGGAGACATTGATTATGTCACCAATGATAAATTGTTTACATCAAGTGGGTATAGGAAAAAAGCTACCCCTGGTTCCACCTCTTATGGGAACAGAATAAGCTATGTCATCAAATACACTAATGAAGTGGAGAGCATTAGGAAAGTAATAAGGAAAAACTGGAATGTCCTCACAGTGAATAAGCAGATTAGAGATATAGTAGGCCCTACACCTAAATTTTGCTACAAGAATAGTGACAATCTTAAGAAACAACTTTGTAATGATCAACACATCACTAATGTGGTTAAATCTACCTGCTTATTACTGGGAGACATAGTAAGTAAAGGGACATACCCCTGTTTACATTGTCCTAGATGCAATAACTTAAGTAAGACACAGGACTATCAACATCCTAATATGAATGTAGTCTTTAAACCTAAACATTATGCTGACTGCAACACAAAAAACGTGATATACTTGGCCACTTGCTCCCTTTGTACAGCATTTTATATAGGTCTAACCAAGAGAAGGTTGAGAGATCGTATTTATGATCACCTCTATGAAATTCGGAAACAAGAAGAAACCAATGCACTAGCCAGACATGTGAAGGAAAATCAATCTCACTTCTTTAAGTTTAGGGTCCTACAAACAATTGTACCTACTCTGAGGGGAGGTAGTATTGAAAATACGTTGGCCAAAGCTGAATTGCATTGGATCCTAAAATTAGCGGCACACCTTCCACCAGGATTAAATAACTCCATCTCTCTGAAACCAGTGCTGGTGGAACGTAGGTAGTGTTATTTACTGACTTTCAGGGCCATGACATTCCTACAGTCCATATCATATAGAGTAATATCAGGTTAATATGGTTTTTATAGTATGCATGGGTTTGTATTGTTGCAATTTTTGCATATGATTTTATTCATTTTTTCCTTTGTATAAAGTACATTTTAATTGTTGTATGCAGCAGCATATAACATTATACATGCCCATTTAGATTGTAATGAGTAATTTCATATTAAGTCACAGTATGTGTATTGCTTTTTAAGGCATAAGCAATGTATTATGTAACTAATGGCTTAGGCTTTTAATATACATTAATTTCTAATATAGAGTAAGAGTATTGCTATTGATAGTTATGTTACTTTGAATCTTTTAATTCTGTCTACTTGACCATATTTAAATATGAGATTTTTATATATTTTTGCATATTGTTTTGTTTTATCTGGTAGCTCATGTTATTACACTATAGTCACGATGAGTATTTAGTATATATATCTATATACAGTAGTCATGAAGTATTAGTTTGTAAGTATAATAGTTATTTTTTCATAGTTGATGCATTTAGAATTACTATCAGTACTCGAGTGTCATCGGAATTGTTATGTTCCGTGTGAGTGAATATATGTTTTTTCATATGATTGAAGTTGTTTTGAATGAAGTGCCGTCATTACACATTCACTGAATGGATTAAAATATTGGCACTAGGACCAGGGAGACCACCGACTAACTTCCTGTGATACTCCATTGGAGCTCTAAGTACATGTGACACCATTTGCGTATAGTAGGAGGGGTTGACTCCGAAGCGAAAGTCACAGTGTTGATGTTTGTGTATGTACATAGATTTGAAGATAATTGTGGACTAAGAACTTGTTTTCTTTATCAAGCTGCTTGCGATCATGGTGCAATTTTACTATAGATGGTCTTATTCAAGCCGTATGCACATGTTGTTTAGCGATGGAGAGCAATTGTAAGTAAAGTAACGATGATACTGATATTATATTAAGAGGCGAGCGGTATTGTTTGTAAGCACTAGTATTTTTTCTAATGGCTTTAATAGGTACCTGTCTGCTTGAATGACGCATACAAGATCTATGCACTACTGGAGTCTGCAAATATCGCTGTTTTTAAAATGTAATGTGTTTAATATTATATGATTTTCAGTGGACTAAAAAGGAATATACAATGAGTTTCATTTTAACTTGAACCCATTTCCATGACTACTAATTGATTCAGGTGATGATGAGTGATAGAATTAATGAGCCCGCCAAAATGCTGGGTATATATGTTTGGCAAATTGTATTGAGCTAATGTATCTGATGAAGCATAGCTAGACTATGCGAAAGCGCTCATTCTTTGTTTCGAAATAAATGATTTTTACATTTCTACTGTGACTGTTTTTGGATTTTAACGTGGGCAACTTTGGACTTTACTTGCATTGATAGTTTGTTCGTGGTGACTGTTCTCATCTTTCAACACTTACAAATATGACTCAGTCATTGTCCATGCTGGTGTGAATGACCTGAGATGTACCTCCCTGGACTACATGAAAAGAGACATAGAAGAGCTCTCTGAGCATGTAGCACAGGCTGGTATGACCCATACTTTGAGTAGCATCTTACCCTCACCAAGAATGATGCCACAATATGAAGACAAGATGATCAATTTCAACAATTGGCTTAAGTATTGGTGTTATTCAAAGGGGATCCAATGCTCGTCAGCCTGGGATGACATGCTCGACAAGCCACGATGCTTCGTTAGGGATGGCTTGCAAATATCACCCCTGGGCTTTCGGATATTGGCAAAGGCTCTTGCTACCCCCATAGTACCTTTTTTAGGCAAGGCTCAAAAGACAAACCCACCTCCATAGGTATCACAAGGGATAAGAAACTAAGAGTAGTGCTACTCAATGCCAGAAGTCTAAACCTCAAGATGCACGCACTTGAAACTCTCCTTAGCATGGAGAACAGCGATATTTGTGCAGTAACAGAAACCTGGTTCAAGGCTCCCGAGAGCACACCAGCACTACCAGGTTATACCTCATACCATGCTTTTCAGCCCCAAAACTTGGACCGAACCACAAAAGGAGGGGGAGTATCAATATTCGTCAAAGATACCCACACCTCCAGGTTGGTGGCACAGCACGAAGCATCAGAGACTATCCATGTGCAACTAATAGAGGGTAAAACTGCCTTCCAGTTTATAGCCTGCTACAGACCACCGTCCCAATCCCAGGAACCCCACTCGGCCTTCCTGAGAACACTGGAAAATATGAAGGTCTCTCCAAACACCATTATATTGGGCAACTTCAACTACCCAAACATAGACTGGGAGCATTACTCTAGCTCCAACACCCTAGCCAAAGGTTCCTAGAATTTATAAACTCAAATGCTATGGAACAACTTGTTACCACTCCCACAAGAGGGGAAAACATACTGGACCTGATCATCACCAACATGGGGACTCTATGCTCCAGACCAGAAGTGTATCCCTCACTGGTAAGATCAGACCATAAACTAATCTCACTGGATATTCACATCCCGACCCCACCCCCTGCCCAGAAAACCACAGTGAAAAACTTCTCTAAAGCAAATTTCACACTCCTCAAATCTGAGATGGAATCCTTCAAAGCCCCCGGGCCTGTGGAAAATACGGCCCAGACCACAGAATCCTTTATAAACGCATTCTATGAACACCTTCAGGAATGCATGGATCATGCAATCCCAAATAAAACCAAGACCCAATCCTCCAAAGGCAGATGTCCTGTCTGGTGGACCCCAGCCATAAACAAACTATACAATAGAAGGAGGAAGCGACTACATGATAGAGCAAAATCCCAAAAAGGGAAGGCATCTCTGATCAGTATTAGCAAAAACTACGGGCACTCATAAAATTGTCTAAGGCCAGCTTCGAGAGAAAAATTGCACAGGACACTAAGGATAATCACAAGGCTTTCTTTAGTTATGTTAGGAACCTGGGTGGGAATTCCCAGATATGCTCAGAATTAGTCCAAAATGACAAAAAATACAACGAACCTACAGGCATTGCCAACATCCTAGCTGATAGGTTCAGCGCAACCCCCCCCCCCCCACCAAAAGGGCAAATATCTATTCCAGCAGAGTGCTGCCCCCCTGACATCTCAGATGCTCAGGTAAGAGCCGCCCTCTCCAAAGCAAAAAACACAGCATCAATGGGACCAGACGGTGTTCCGGGCTGCATCCTACATAAACTCCAAGAAGAGCTAAACCCAAACATAAAACTACTGTTCAATCTCAGCCTTACTACAGGTTATGTCCCCAAAGAGTGGCGTACAGCAACAGTGGTCCCTCTCCACAAAGGTGGTGCCTCAACGGATCCTGGAAACTATCACCCCATAAGCCTGACTAGCTTGGTCTGCAAAGCTATGGAAAGGATCATCATGGACCTCATAAATAAAGATATTGGGGACCTACAGACACTGGATCCTACCCAGTTCGGCTTTGTTAAGGGCAGATCCTGCCTCTTAAACCTGGTCAATTTCTTTGAAACAGTCACCAAGGCCATTGACGAGGGGAAGGTGGTCCACACAGCCTACCTGGACCTCGCAAAAGCCTTCGATACAATACCCCACTCGGGCATTATAGATAAGCTCACCAGCTTAAATATAAACCCCTATGTCACTAGATGGGTTGCAAACTGGCTCAAGGACAGAACCCACATGGTTAGAATTGCTGGAGCCATGTCAGACTCCAAACCAGTTACAAGTGGCATCCCACAAGGCTCAGTCCTGAGACCTCTCTTGTTCGGTATATATTTCTCGGAGGTACAGGCCAACACGGAAGGACTGTGGCTGACCAAGTTCGCAGATGACTGTAAACTAGGTGCCATAATCGACTCTCCAGCCGACACAAGCATCCTCCAAAAGGGCCTCATAGAAACAGACAACTGGTGCCAGAGCCATGGCCTTAAGCTAAATGCCAAAAAGTGTATAGTCATCCCCTTTGGCAAAAACAAAGTGCCCACAAATTACCACATAGGTGGTAATCCATTAACTATGGAAGAAGTAATTAGGGACCTGGGGACCCAAGTTGATAGCAATCTCTCATTTGACAACCACGTGGCCAAAGTGGTTAAAAAAACATTTTATATAGACCACCTAATCATAAAGGGATTCACATCTAGATCAGGGGAGGTCATCTTGCCTATTTACTCATCCCTCATTAGGCCCATAATTGAATACAATGCCCCTTTTGGGATGTACCTTACCAGACACCTGCAGCAACTGGAAAGACTCTAAAAGTACCTCACCAAGAGGATCAAAGGGCTCAAACAGATGCCATATGCTGCCCGGTTAAAGAAACTCCAGGTCTACTCAGTGGCATACCGCCTGCTCAGAGGCGATCTGTGCCTGACGTATAAAGCCATGTCCAACCCGGAATTAATGGACATGCTGCTCGAGCTACGCGCTCGAGAGACTTGAACCTCAGCACTGAAATAAATAGGACATGCTGGAGGGACAGATTCATAACCCAGAGGCTCCCTTCACTCTGGAATAAAATCCCAGTCCAGGTTAGGCAGAGTCCCTCATTGACTCTCTTCAAGAGGACTCTTGATGAGTGGATGGGGGATCGTAGGTTTACCCTGGGTATCACTTCTGTGTCACTGTTAGACAGAGGCACAGTATACTAACCTCGAAAAAGGGCATAGCAAAATTAATTTAAAATGGGTGGTGAAAGCCAAACACACTCTGGCTAGGCTTATAAATGCCCTAGGGCAGATAGCCTAGTATGAACTTATGAACCTATGAATGAAGAACAGACTATGCATTGTGCTAAGTAGATAAGGTTTTTACTATTACAGTCAGCATTAACATCAAATTTATACACTCTGCTAGTATCCGGATGCCTAAATTCAGTACCTTCTTGTATGAAAGTACAACAATTGCAACTACCACATCTAGTTGTTCCAACCTCTATTTCAGTTCGCATTTCTTGTCTAATCCCCTTAGGGTAACACAACTTTCATTTCAAGTTCTTAAAGGTAATGTAGGGTTTATCCCCCATCACTTGAGTAATTTGTTCATCAGTGCGTAATATTTTCCAATTGCGCAGCACGATATTCCTGATCACCACATTATCCCTAGTATAAGAAAAAAACAAAAGGTATCTTATTCACTGTCCTATTAGAGTCATAGGTGGATCTAAAAGCTTCTGAAAAATATGGCTTAGCCCTCCCTTTTCTCATCATATGGACTTCATGGGTAACCCTACTTACTACTCGTTCATCATACCCCCTGTTAACAAAATCAGCACTAATATTGTCAAACTCTTGATGTAGATGGCTATCCCTATCAATTAACCGAGAACAATGCATGGCTTGTCCCTTTACAATATTGGTGAAAATGTGTGTGGGGTGCATAATAGTCCTATGCAGATAGGAGGGATGATAGTCTTTCGCATACCTATCAGTATGTAGATGTCCTTCTCCAT